>NC_052499.1:43498626-43769945 GCF_016617805.1 Bactrocera tryoni
ATTTTAAAACTTTTTCCAACGTTGCACGCGAAGAAAAAACCCGAAAAACTTCAACAGAAATATACCGCAGAATTACTACCATCTCCCGAGGAGACCCAAAAACAGAGTTCCACTGACATTCTACATAAAATTCAAGACGAATATAATGTCCAAATATCCAAGAAAACAATTTCCCGGCGTTTAGTCGAATTCGAATTTCACGGCGGAACAGCACGCATGAAAACACTTCTAACTAAAATTCAAAGGAAAGAATGTGTAGAATTTTCCAACACTTATTGATCTTGGACAAAAAATAAATGGAAGTATGTTGTTTGGAGCGATGTAACAAAATAAATCGCATAGATCCTGATAGTCGAAGGTATGTTTGCCGACCAGTCTAACAAGAATTTGATCCTCGCTATGTTTCACGTGTAGTGAGGCATGGCGGAGGATCAATCATGGTGTAGGATCCGCTCCATATGATTGATGGAATTTTAAATAAGGAGAAATACGTCGACATCTTAAAAAATGTCATTCTGCCTTGGACTAAAGACAATTTGTCTGTTATATGGAAATTCCAACATAATAACAATCCAAATCATATGGCGAAGTCGACACAAAAGTTTTTTTTGCTGACAAAAAATTTTTTTTCTAATTAGTTGTCGCACTCAAATCGTTGATTCCACACATTTTTGCTAAAATATTAAAAAAAAACGGATTTTTAATTCAAATTTTTACTATTAGAGTTCAAGTTTAATGTAAGTTTCAATAAAATGAAGGAAAAACGGTAGAAATAAGTGATTTATTCGAAAATAATTTGATTTACTTCAAAATAAGTCGCGTTTCTAATTAACTGTCAACGGCTGTATGTACATACATATGTATTGCTTTTTTAAAATGGGTATATTTCGTTTATTTCCTGTTATTAAATCAACGGAACTGCCGTACTACTTGCACTGCAATACCAACACGTCAAGAAGGCTGGAAGCTTCCAGCAGCGCTGTGGAACTGGCAAGCCATTCGTATAACATAAGGAGGGTCTAACGGAAGTGCAAAACCATGCAAATAGTGGTCTCAAAAATGGCATCGAAATACGTTACCTACGATGCACCACAATATCCAATTCTGTACTCATACTGATATTTATAAAATTATAAGGGCCGTTTTTTTAATATCTGGTTTGCAGCCATCTGTTCTGCGATATATTCTGCTACAAAGTTTACAATGCATATGTACATATATCGAATATAAATACGAAAAATAGGTGCCGTTATTTTTATACTCTTGCAACCTGTTGCTACAGAGTATAATAGTTTTGTTCACCTAACGGCTGTACGTATCACCTAAAACAAAGCCACATAGATATAGGGTTATACTCATAGAAATGATCAGTTTGGCGAGAAAAGTTGAAATTCGGGTGACTGTCTGTCTGTCCGTTTCATCCGTTCGTCCGTGAAAGCTGTAACATGAGTATAGATTGAGATATCTGGATGAAACTTCCAAAAAAATCACGAGTTTATAGGTAGGCGTAATCAAACCACTGCCACGCCCCCAAATCGCCTTTAACCAAAAAGGTGTCAAAACTAAGAACTTAATTAAGATATAAAACAGTAATTTGGCACAGGGGATTACAGTAGCAAAGGAGCACCTAATAAGTGTACATATCTTCTAAACTACTAAAGGTACTACAACCAAATTTATCTAGCTCAAATATTATATAAATTCCTACCATTTCCATATAACGGTACTGTTCAAAACTACTAATAGCGCAATAAATCAATAACTAATTAAGCCAGAGATATTAAATTTTACCTCCGAGGTGGTATGAGAGTGCTTTATTGGAGCCGGTGTGAAAATTGGACGATGGGCGTGGCATCACCCACTTTTTGGTGAAATCATATATCTCGGGACCCGATTTAAGTGGTAGCATTCTTTTTACATTCCTATGTCACAGTGCGAAAATGGACGAAATCAGACTACAACCACGCCTACTTCCCATATAATACAATATTAAATTCCACTTGATTCATTTAATTTTCAGTACACAAATCAAGAAGTAATTAATAAAACAATATACAATTTTGCAAAACTGTCCAAATCCAACCAAAACTGCGCAAGCCCATAGGTACCGAGTATGTTGACTCTTGTATTTATAGTTGACTTTTGACCGAAAATAACGGTCAATGTGTGAGATATATAATTGAAATTTAGCGATAATCCTTCCTGACAATGGTGTGTCTGTATGTCAAAATGGGTTGAATCGGGTCAATACATCCCAGAGCTCCTATATACCTAATATAAAGACTTCTGAACTTCCAGGTGACTTTATGCTGAATATATCGACCAATATTTGAATTATCTCAATGAAAATTACGAAACATGTTTTGCTTATAACTAGATTTATAATAATCTAATAATCAATAAATAAAATCGGGCCGATACTATGCCAGATTTGTCGGTCAGTGTATGAGTTATATAGAGTAAATGTATGTATCTATATCTAAAATTGCTTAGATTCCGGTCCTCTGGTTCATGTTTTTACATCTTAAGGGGTTACGTGGATTTACGGGTTTCAAAGAATCGATTTTTTTATTACCTTATTAAATTCAGCAACATCTCTAGAATATTGCCCTAAAATTTCAAGTTGATCCGAGTAATAGTTTCGGAGATACAGTCTTGCTCGCTCGAGGCTAGCTAGACTAAGTGCGCCGCCTTTAAACGCGTTTTTCTCGAAAGTGTGTTTTTGACGTCGGTTGGCAAGATTTCTCGAGAACTACTCAACCGATCTTCATAAATTTTATACAGGTCTTTGAGATACAGTTTTTAAGGACTTGAACGAGGGATTTCGATTACAACTATTTTAACTGAAATTTTGATTTTGTTTGTAAAAATGTCTGCCGAAAATTCTGTCTTTAGTTTTTTTCACTTTATTGCGGTGATTGTTTTATATGAGTGTGGAAAGAGCGCAAGTGAAATTTATAAGCTTCCCAAAAAATATAATACTACAGATTACAGAAAAAGAATTAGTCACCCTCGAGTGGTTCGAACCAATTCAGCCATAAAACTGTTCGGGAAAACATTTGCAAAATGCCCTTAGGAACTACAAAATTATGTCAAGGGAAATTGATATATCGTCCAGATCAATGCCAAGACTTATTCGAGATGATGTCCACATGAAAGCCAACCGTCGCCCAACTGATCGTCTTGTGACAACGCGCTTGATGCAATTTAGACTCAATAGAAGCAATCGGTTTCTTCAGTGAGACGTATTCAACGGGCATCAAAATATCCATTTTATAGATGAACAGTTTTCACTGTTGAAGAAAATCTACGCGAAAATTTCCAAAGACGCAAGCAATTTAATTCCAAGGGTTCAACGTGGTCACCATCCAGCCGCTGTTATGGTTTAGTGGGGAATATCCTGGAAAGACGTTGCATATATTGTATGTATCTTCATTTTTGTGAAAAAAACTATAAACTTTGGCAAACGTGTAGCAGGAGGATATATTAGAAGGCGTGGTAAAGCACTAAAGGAATTTCCTATTCAATGGAGAGCATTGCATCTCTACGGTGTGTGGTCAGCGCCTGTTGAATTGTTGGCTTTAGCAGCATCGTCAACAGCAACTGAAACTGTGCGCCAGTGGCGGAATCGGTTAAGAGCTTGCGTGAAAGCAAAAGGTGATCATTTCGAATAAAACTTCGTACATCGCCAATTTAATATTTGCAATATTAAACAATATTAACTTTATTGTGAAATGTGTTATAGTTCAATATTTATAATGGTCGGAACTTGTAACAGAAGAGGGCTAAGAACACACTATATATGGTTGTTGCCAAACGATCCCAGAATTAGTTTAGTTAGAAAGTAATCAATAAGAGCTTAAAATCTCACGTAATTAAACCGATTTATTACTTTCGGCTTTGAAAAGATTGCACGAAAAAGTAAATAAGAAGAATTGACAAATATTGGATGCTGCGCGATTGTTGCTCTACAATTCGACTCGATCGTTCTCAAGGCAAAAATTGAGTGTACACTTTGCCGGTAATGTTGTCAGCACAGCACCTTAGTGTTCTAATGAATGTTGATGAATTTCACCATTATAATAACAACATAATATCCTTCTTGCTGTTGTTGTTTTTGTAGTAACAGAAAACATTCCTTAAATAATTTGGATAAATGCTGTCGGGTTAATAGTGCGTGAACGGATAAGAATTTCGCTCCGTTCTCGCTACGTAGACCAGACTGTCGACCTGATTCTTGTTTTAAATATATACAAGGTCTGTCGCAAAAGAAACAGAACTTTTTAAATACAACTGTTTCTAGTGGTGCCACCTATTGGCGGGTATATGAAATAAAAAGTTCGATCTCTTGTTGACATTTCGTAGAAATTTTAAGACAATTGGATAACTACAATCCATGTTATCGATCAAAAAGTGACTGCAGCTTTTGGTCATCGGTCGTAAAATGAAAAGAGCAAATAATAAATTTTGTTTTAAACTTGGGAAAACGTTTACTGAAACATTTCAAATGATGAAAAAAGTTTATGGTGATCAGTGCCTATCCCGTAGTAATGTGCATGAGTGGTTTAAGCGATTCCAAGAAGGTCATGAGGACCTCTGTGACGATCAGTAGTCGGTCGTCTTCAGAAGTCAAAAATAAAGACAATGCTGATTTGTTTTTAGATTCCGAGGGTATTGTACACCGAGAGTTCGTCCCACCTGGCCAAACGATTAATGCTGTATTTTACCTTGGTGTTATGAAGCGTCTTTTGTCACGCATTCGTGCTCGACCACAATACCGTGAGGCAGGGTCCTGGCGCCTGTTGCACGATAATGCGCCGTGTCATCGGTCAACGCTTGTCACTGATTTTTTGACAAAAAAACTCCATATTAACTATTAATCACTCACCCTACTCACCTGATCTGTCACCCTGTGATTTTTACCTATTTGGAAAACTTCATTTGCCCATGAAAGGAAACTGGTTTCAGGACATTTCAGCTATCCAAAAGGCGACGACCGATATTCTCAAGAGCATTCCGAAAAATGATCTTAAACACTCATTTGAAATGCTAATTGACCGGGCTAAACGCTGTATCGAAGAACAAGGAAACTACTTTGAATAAAAAAATATAACTTTTGAAAAATATTATTTTTTTTGTTGTTTTTATTAACAGTCCAGTTTCTTTTGCGACAGACCTTGTATGCTTCTGATATATGTATATATGCTTGTTATTTTTTCTAAAGTTGATGATCCTATTGGATACATGATTTCTGTATGTCTGTTTCTTTTTGCCACCGATACTTGAATAAAATCGTAATATTTTGCTGAGGAAATTGATATTAGTGAAGGGTAAAATCGGATCATTGCCACGACCAAAATCTGCCTGCAGCTTTCTTTGACCTGTAATAAGTTTAATGTACATAATTTACAAAATTCTACAACTTTATTAGTGATTTCGTTTTATGGTTCAGTTTGGTTCGATATACGTAAAATATGGCACAAGCACCACACGATTTACTCACAGTGATTTAAGTAAGAATATGTAGTTGGTGCTTTTACATCATAGTTCAAGAGACGTTTTTTTTGCAGTGCCTCTTTAACTGTTACTTGTATTGTTACTGGCAAAATATATTATATATTCTGGTGTTTAAGTGTCACTGAAAAAAGTTACAAATATACAGATGAAGCTAGTAAAAGTGATGAGAATATATCGCTAAGCACTTGGTCCTATTCACCGGTCAAAATATGGTATACATTTATCCAATACCTAAATGATATGTTGCTATAGTTATCGTTTAAAAACTTTCTCCGCTCTCCGTTCACAGTATCGTTTTTCGAATTTTTGGTGGATATATCGGGTTTTCAGACCTTGGAAATTGTTGCTACACTTGCTGAGAGAGTGACTGTCATCTGGTAGATCGAACAAGCTTTGCCAATTAGCCTGCCACATAAAAAACCTCTTTAGCAAGTTCAGCAGACATTTGAAGATACTTGATTTAAATGATATATAAACTTTCATTTGCCAAACAATAGCAAGTTTAGCATGCAAGTCCGTAGTGAGTGAGTAAGCCAATCTATTTGCCTTAGGATTGTTAACATAGCTTTGAAAAGGCTAGAAAGGTTTTTGCGAAAGACAACATGCCGATTCAAAGTGACTTAAAAGGTATCAACCATATAACAACGTAACGCCGGATCGGAGGTTACAAAATAGTACCAGGAAGCTGTAAATAAAAGGCAAAATATTTAATTATTCATCAATATTTATTTTGTCCCCACCAGATGTAATACACTAATGCCAACGATTTTTCCAGTCCTCGAAACACTTTCCATAGGCACTTTTTGGAATGCTCAGCTCCTTCAACAAATTTTGTTTCATATCTTCGATTGACTGAAAATGGGTGCCTCGGAGCGACAATTTCAGTTTGTGAACAAGAAAAAATCATTCGGAGTCAAATCCGGTGAATACTTATGGTGGTTGATCGACGGTGACTCGATGCGGTGGTGCATTAACATCGTGTAAATCCATGAATTGTTCTTCCACTATGCCGGTGGTTTTCGACGGATGTTCTCACGCAAACGCCTCAATACGGTCAAATAGAACTCGACAAAAAAAATGACCATCATCTTGATTTTTGAACGGCTTTGGAGTGGTTTTCTTGATTTCGGCTCAGTTTTTCCCTTCATTCTGATGAATGGTGACTTGTTTGCAGGTCCAACTGATAAAACCATTCCTCGTCAGTAGTTATAATGCTCTCCTTGAATGTGTGGTTGGAATTTGCACGATCAAGCATGTCCAAAAAGATCTGTTTACGGTACTCTTTTTTAAAAAAATTCAGCTTTATTGGGAAGAGTCAAGCAAGAACGCGTTTCATACGCAAAATATCCTGCAAAATCATTTAACGGACCTGCGAGATATTTCGAGCTCTCTTGTCATCTCTCTAACACTGACGATTTTCAAGCACCAACCATATCCTTCACTTTTTTTAAATATTTTTATCAGTTGAACAGGTCGATGGTCGTCCAGAATGAGGCAGGTTTTCAACGATCTCTCGACCCTCTTTGAAGGCTTTCTACCACTCTTAGACTTGTGTTTTTGATAAAACTAAATCAGCGTAAGCCTTTTCCAACATTCGCAATGATGACACGATATTTGGTTAGAAATACAAAATTTGAGAAAATTCTTTGTCGATATTTTTATCCGTTGTGAAAATTGCAACGCACTACTTTAGCAGCTGCTGTAAATTAATTAAGAACAGTCTTGGCATTTTAGCAAAATACATTTTTGAAATATCATTTACCCGGAGAATTTAATTACAATTTCTGTGTGCCCTTTTCTCAAAATGTACATATGTACATTTTATAAACCATTTTCTTAAAGATACTGTACAAACCCGTTAAATTTCCATAGTTTTTTCTTGCTTCTGTAATTCTGCTGCGGTGTTACGCTTAAAATATAACCGTACTTACTGTGGCTCAACTGTTGCCTCTGAAATCTCTCCAATAGAGCTTTAGAAAAATAATAAACGTTTTTTAAAAAAAAATTATTAGACTCCGTCCAACGGATTGTTCGGAAATCGCTAAAATCTTGAAGAATGAATTGTGCTTCCAAACGCATGCCTAACCAAAGACCTCTATAACTACTTTTACTAACTTACAATAAATGAATATGCAACATTTTTATTATTTTGTATATTTTTAGATTTAATCACGCTTATAGCATTTTCGAGTCATATTTTTATTATCATTACTATTAATGTAGAATTATTTTATTTCGAAAGTACACATAAGAAATAGAGCTTCGTTTTTTAGTTTTTTTTTAGAATGTATACTAGATAATTATTTTACAAGAAAAATGCTTTTCTGTGATATCGCTTTCTTTTATACATACATACATGTAAATAAGCAGTAATGTTGAGAATGTAGACATGCATGTATTAAGTTTTCAAAATCTTGTTATAGAATATTACATTTTTGCAATTTGAACGTTGTAGAAAACGTTGTTATAACACCTTTATATGCATATTTTATTAGCATCACTGTATAATAATGTGACTAAGTACTTTACCAGCAGGTAAGAAATACTCAGTTAGTAATGTTCTTAGATTTATTTGAGCTAGTTGAGAAATATATTTTCTAGTATGCATATTTTCTTTCAACATTTCATCAAAAAGTAGTATTGGTATGCTATAATTTGCATACGTTTATGTGTTTGTATATCCGTAAACCTTATTCATATTAAGACATAAAGAAGGAGCGAATGATTTACTAAATGTTTTTAAGTACTATTTGTATTTTTTATATAATATTGTTTGTTGAGCAAGGACGTTACGCTGGATATTGGCCTACAACAAAGTTCTATGTACATGTTTTATGATTATACATACATATATATATAATTTATATTTTTTCTGCGTTTTTTTGTGGTTATTGAAATAGGTGAAACACTGCTTCTTAAAGACATACAAAAATATTTTGAAAAACTGTGTTTGTAAACATATAATATATTATACATATGTATGGTATATAATTTTTTTTATAATTTTCCTACATAAAACATTACTTTTTAAACAAATGTTTAAAAGCAGAAAGTCTACTCTCTTCAGTCATACTTTTCGCTGCCTATTTCGTGCACATAATCATATAATAGGTTTATTACTATGGGCAAAAAATGGTAAGACTTTGCTCATAATTTTAAAATTCTTAATTTAGTACTCACATTTGGGTTTTCGCACGAAAAGTCTTACTATTTTTTGCCCACTGTAGCATCATTTTTTAACACCTTACTTGAAACCTGCTGTATTTAGATTGACAAAGTAAAATAAATTGAAACAAACTGTACGAAACCTTATCTAGTTTTGTAAACGCTATTATTTTAGGTGAAGAATACTCAACACTTTTTGAGTATATGTGCAGCCTTAAAAAAAATTAATAATATCTGTTAGCTGCCTGCAAGCAACAACAACTTGCTAAAAATAATGAAAGCTATTTTCTATAATAAAACAAGAAAATGCTGTAAAGCGCAATAAAGAAAAAATATAAAACAATATTTTTCGTTGCGTCATAACCTAAAAACAAATTTTAGCAATAAATCAATCAGTAAATTAACGTTTTTTAATATTTTTTTATTTAAAAATTTTTTGGTACACAAATTTTGCAGTTTATTGTAACAAAATGAATACACAAATTTCTTTTTTAACATATAACCTATAAACAAATTAGAATTAATGAAAAGCAAAAATTTAAAAAATAAAAAAAAAATAAATCATAAACAGCTAAAACGTTAAAAACAACAGTTATACATTACTTAACTTTTTATTTACTAGATGACTATGCCATTTTTACAGAATTCAAATGTTTAGAAATAGACTTATTACGACTTAAATATTTTTAATGCTTGACATTTTGTGCTAAAGACGAGCGCCGAAAGGGAATTTTGTTTTCAATTGTGTTTTTTATTTATTTCATAAATTGTTTGTCTGCTTTTAAAGCTTCAGAACAGTGAGCACTATTTTAATTTACGTTACTAAAATATTTTAAATATTTTAACTGTGCTTTTGATACCGAAAATATCACATGAACAAGTTTTCGAAATGCTTTAAATGAGTTTTCAATGTGATTGCTACAATAATGCTTTACTTTAAAACTTAACTAATTTCCAAAAATAATAATTTTGAATATCACAAAATGTTCAACGTCCAGCATTAACGCTGATTTTATTAATTCACTTTTTTTACATAAATTTCGTTAATTTTAATTTTTATATAATTTGAGGTTATGTGTGTGTTTTTTTTCAATTCAATTACGTTTTTATTACTAATAGGTTGTAATTATAATTTTGAAACGTAAAAAATCTTATTTAAAGTTATAAACAAAATTTAAAATCATAAACAATTATAATCATAAACAAGCAAAATAATATGATTTTTTAGACACGCGCGTAACTCAAAAGATGTGCTATAAAATGTTTGCATAAGCTACATTTTTATACATATTTATAAATGTTTGTTTGTATGTGTAAGCAATTATATAATAACCAACTTAGTTTATAGGTATTTCTGTGTGTTTTACGCATAAAAATAGGATGCTGTATAGCGAGTGCACGTTACGCTTGCCATTCGGAGAGTGTTCTTGCACAGAGTGCTGCTTTGACAGTGTAGCGTTAGCAGCAAATTGGCACTTAAAATTTAAATTTTAAAGATACGAGCTAAAATTAACGACAATTACAACTATAAACAACTGCAATTTGTGAAGTAGCATGAGTTTACTTAAAGCAATTCATATATGCATATGTATGTATGTGCTGAAAAAGACCAGCTTGGTTGCACAAAGCTATTACTAAACGCTTAACAATAACAGCACTGCTTCATATTTATTTATTAACTTTTTTTAACGCTTGTAAACTAGCCGCATACAAATAAATGCTAACGACACGAATACACATCAATATATACATAAGTGCAGTGTGTTGCCAGACTGAGTTTATTGCTTTAATTTAATAATTTTACTTTACAAACTGCTGGTCACTTCTATATAAATCTTTTATTTGAAATCCGAGTTATTAGTTTCCGTTAATATTTATGCGTAAGAGTTGAATTTCCAACTTATAAAAATAGATATTGTATGCCAATGCTATGCGCTAAATCCTAAACTAAAAATATTAGTTAAAACTGAAAATTTTAAAATTTGAAGCTTAAAAATACACAGAACACTTGTTTGCTTTTCACTTAGTATTTGCACTAACTTAATACAATACATAACATAATAGCACATAACTAATAGTATATAGTATATTTAGTAGCTACTTTCACACATTTAATATTTAAAAGTATACATAAGTATTGATTAAAATTGAAATGCATTTGAGGTATATTGATTTTTGTTTGTAGTTGCGGCAAAATAAGCTTTGCTTTGTTTCACTTAAAAATTATAACACTTAAAATTTCTAAATACATTACAGCTAACATTAATTAGGCGAAAAGTCGAGCGCATAACATAAAAAAATCCCAAAATTATTTGAAATTGCTTTTGTCGTAAGCAACTCAAACGCACAAATAATTACACGCATGAAAGTTTATCTAATTTGCACACTGTAGTGCAGCAGTACTCATTACTTCATAACTACTTTGCGTGTGTGCACTCGCACACTAGTAACTGTAATGCGGTGGTAAGCTAGCTAACTCGTCGATTGAGCAGCGCGCATCATTACATCAAATGTAGCGAGTAACTAATTTTTTAAGGAACAAGTGTTGTGCAATATTTAGCGCGTATGCATAGTTTCCAACTACTTACTTTCTATATAATTATGTACACACTTTCATAGTGATTTAAGTTTAGCGCTAAAACAATTATATTATTATGAAATATTACTGTAAAATTTGTATGATTAAAGGTTGATTTAAATCGAGCAAGTGCTTTGCAATGCGTATTGCGTATATTATTTATAAAAAAAACCAATATTATTGCTGATTAGCATTCAAATTGTTTGAGCACAAAGTCATGCAGCAAATCTTAGTGATTAGGTATGCGCTTTACATTTATATAGACTCAAGCACATTTGTTAGAAGCCAAATTTTACGCCAATGAAACACTTTATTGAGTTTAATGCTAATATTTTATCAATTTTTTCACTTTAATATTTCTTTGTAATTTGCTTATTTTTATTAAGCAGTAGTGGTATTGTAGTGGTCAATATTCCTTTTAATTACCACTTACTTCTTTAGCTTTCCGCTTCGTTTTATCTTTAGACACTTCACATTAAATTTCATATTTCATCTGATTTCCTCTACGTTTTATACTTTAATTTTCAGCTTATAGCTAGTCAAGTATTTTTAGTTGTGTAGTTTTGCAAATATTTAGTTATTTTTGTTTATGCTACTCGTATTTCTGTCATTTACTTAGTTAACAATTGCCTGTTCTGAAACCTTTGATTATTTTGATTTTTGTGTTTTACTTTAGTTAATTTTCTCATTATTTAGTCAAACTTTGAATTATTCGAGAGTGGGCATGCGCTATCTCTTGGTTGCGCGTAATTAGAGTAAGAAAATGCGATTAAAAAGAGTAACGGGTTAGATTTTGGTAACTTTTGTAAGCAAGTTTCAGCAGCGAGTTGTCAAACTGTTAACTTTTGTTTTATTTATTTGAGAAATTTGAAGATAAATAAAGCTTTTTTTAATTATAAGCAATCGGGTCGAAACTAGTTGTTTAGAAACATATAATTATTATTTTTTAAGCAATAATTTATTTACTTTAAAGCTAGTACTGAATTTTAAGTATTATATCTATGTAAGAAACAACTGTATTTTTCAGTAATTTTACAGAAAAGCTAAATATTCGTCACTTAAAATGCAAAAAACGTAACATCACTTTTCATAAGTAAACAGGCGAAAGAAAAACATTATAATACAATGCACTCATATTGAAACAAAATTTGAGTTTTGGTCCTAAAATGGTTATATCATGGTTATCATACACTCATATTGAAACAATATTTGAGTTTGGGTTATAAAATTGTTATATATTGGTTATTATATCTGACAGCGATTCTCGATACGCTGTTTGTCATTTTAGGTGACGATGGCATTCAGATTATTTTTAGTTATATAAAGATGATATCCAAAACAAAAGCAATAGAGTAAACAAAAAAAAATTAGACTCGAAAATCCGAATAAAAGTTTTTTGTTGAAAAAATTATTTCCTATTTTTACAAAATTTTGGAAATTAATAAAAGTTATTGCTGTACTGAATTTTGCTTTCAAAAAAAAAAAAACAATTTTGTATATAATATCGTCTGAGTAATAAAATTGCTACTAATCAAATATTTTTATATTTTTCACAAAATTTTGAAATATATAAAATTTATAGTTCGTCTGAATTTTGCTTAAAAAATCATTTAATTTTCATTTTTAGAATTATCTATTGTTATTGAAAAAGTGATTAACACTAATATTTGTTAAATCGCGTTTGTTAATCTTTATTTCCAAAATATTATATTCAAAATTGTTTTCTGCAGCTTAAGATTGTAAGAGCAAAATATTAACCGATTTCAATACGCTACAGTGTTTTTGAAATGTTATTGTTGTATGGATTTAAAATGTTACCTAATCTTCTAGTATGAAGACACATTTTTATAGGATAATCTTTATCTATTTTTGTATATTATTAGTCTACTTTTAATGCTTGACTTATGTAAGTATGTACAAATCTGTGTTGTTATCTTGAGAGTGCATTACAGGTGCTTTGAAAACTCTAAAATTTCTCTTAAATATTTTGAGCTGAATGCATATTAATTTATTTAGTTTAAAGAAATCGTCGTTGTTATTTCTAGGGCAAATTTAGTGGTAAAACACAACGAAAACTACGGTTATTCTTACTACGCTTTTAAAAACTCAACACGATTATTTGTAGTTCTAATTTTTTAAACGGTTTCCAATAATAAATATTTGCAAACTCACTTGAAAATACCGAGGAAATCGTTAAAAATAATTTGTTTTTCATATAACTTAAGATTAACTATGCCTGCCCCTACTTCCTTGAGAAAAAGGAACCCCTTACGAGAGATTAAAATTATGCATATAAATTTTTTTCAGTTTAGTTTTTAATTGCTAACATTTATGCATATACATATTTGTATATATGCATGTATCTATATATAGTATATTCTTTATGTACACATAAATTTAATAGGACACACTTATTACGATCGCCGATCAGCACATGAAATAGTACACCGCTAAAAGGTATTGAGTTACAAAATCTATATAATATTAGTTAAGCATGCATCTAAGCATATATGTATGTATGTATGTATATATAATAATAATAATTACAACAATAGTAGCAAACATACATTTATATTGTACATATGTGAGAGCGAATGACAATTGAGCTCGCTCATTTAGTTGTGTGTGTGTTTTTTGGTGGAACAGTTGGCGCTCGCTAGCTTTCGGTGGCTGCGGGTTAACGTGCTGTTGGCAATTAGCGCATTTCTTCGTGCAAGTTGCAAGATTGCAAACACAAATGCATGTCTGTTGGTCCGCTGTATTGTTGGCTGCCACTAAACAGCCCCTCAACGATTATGAAAACGATCATTTATTATGTGAGTAACTCTATGTACATACACATATATTTACACAGACTCTTTGCTGCTTGATTAATTTTTGGTGTTTTCATATGTATGTATGTACATGTATGCGTCCATATATGTATATGTATGTCTCATTGCCTCTTTTGCTAGTATATATTTGAATTGTATAAGTATGTGTGTATATATGTGCTCACTACCATTTTGCTGATTACACCACTTGAGCTATTGAATATAAATATGTACGTATGTATGTGTGTGTTTTTCGCGCTTTTTTTTAGTTAAAAATTGAAATTTTATGCATACATACATACATATGTGTATGTGTAGGTTGGTTTATACAACTCTTTTCCGTGGCGCAGTTCAGTACAGCCTCTCTTTGCAGCGTCTTCGTCGCTTATTGCTGCCACTGCTGCGCTACTTACAATGTTGGGCTCAATTTAAGCAATCTCTCGGGGTGTTTCACCCGCAGGTGTGAGCGCAGCGTGTCGATGCGGCTGTAGGTGGCCGGACAGTAGGGGCACAGTGAGCGCTGTGCGGTGTGCGAGTGAAAGTGATGCCATCGGTTGGTGACCTCCTTGCCGCAGGAGCGGCAACGCCACATTGTACCCGGTTCGCGTGATTGCGTAAACATATTGTGATAGGACATTTGATGATGCGAATTGTGTACGATGGCGCTATTGGCGCCGGGCCCATTGCCTAAACCGCCCGGCGATGTTTGATTGTAGAGATGTGATGGTGGGCCGCCGTTAGTGTTGTGATTGCCACCGCCGGCGCGTATAATGTCGAATTGATGGTATTCGTTTTTTAACGCGGCACTCAGATGCATGGTGAGCGCGTGCGGTGGTGGTGGTGGTGGCGGCGGTGAACCGGATGATGTTGTCGATAGCGGTGTAACGGATAGATGATGACGTCCCAATTGCCCTGTAACCAACGAAAAAGAACACACACCACGCCATGGAGGGCGATAATCAGCCCGAGAGAAACAAACAGAGAGTAAACAGAGTGAAAAAATAGAGGAAATAGTACATAGTAGGTATTGGCATGATGTATGTATGTATGTATGTGTGTGTGTATGTATGTATGTTGTATGGTATCATAGTATGTGTGTGGTGCAACTATTTTTTACTCAACAGGACTAAGATTGACTAAGGTGCTTTGCTTCCGGTAAGGATATCGCCTTTTCCGCATATTGCACAGTTATTCCTATACTTACATACATATGTATGTATGTAGGTAGGTGTTTATTTTTATAAGCGATATATGTATAAACAAGAAATACAACAAAAAGCAACATAGTTGTGTACGCAAATACATACATAAGTACTTATGTAGATACATATGTACAAATGCGTATAAGGTAGTATATGTGTCGTTATATATTTATTTTTATTGTAATCTAAATTTTTAAAAGCATACGCGCAAAAGGCAACTAACTTCGGTAATAACTTCCAAAGTAGAACTGTGTTCGAAACTTTCTATTGCGATTAGCAGTGTTATGATATGCGTGAGGGGTATTTATGAGTGTGTGTGTGTGTGGCTTAGAGTAGAATATTTGTAAAGAACGCGTGAAAATGTGCTTAGAGAAAGATACTATAAAAAGTTATGCAAATAAAGTGTGTTTATCTTTTGCAATAAATGTAGAGCTCACATACAGACACACATATAACGCATTAGGGCGGGTCGATCTTTTCCACATTCAAAAAATATATTTGTTTTTATATAAATAGATGTAACGATGGCTTTTTCCAGTTGAATATCCTAAAATTATGAGGATTGACAACGCAAGCCTGGATTACTTATCACCAAAGCAAATGGTGGTTTGAAGCAAAAGCTATACTGCCGATGATAATACCTCATAAAATGGCAATAGACGGCAATGGCAATGGTATTTAAAGTTTAGAGTCTTATAGCGGGATTCTGTAACCAGTCTCTAGTCTCTATTTGAGACTTTTTGAGGTAAAGTCTCAATTTGTGTTACTATTCAATAAACAGACTCTAGCGTTAGTCTCAAAATATTGCCTCAAATTTGAGGCCTAATAGTTAGCAGGCCACAAAACTTAAAAGAGCTCCTGGTTGCCATTTTGAATATACTGAATAGAGATCATCATAGATTTTAATCGATTGTCGTTTTTTATATTTTGGAAGCAACTCAAACACGAAAAGGTTAAAAATAAATAAATTTTACATCAAGTTTCCTAAATACTCTGAAACAAAGTCAACATATATTTTTATTTTAATTGATAATTATTATTTTTTGACTATGTTATAGAAAATTTAATATTTGTTATCGATATGTTTATTTTCATTCAAGTGTAAAAACATCTCTGAATAATGAATGTAATAGACTTTATGACTGTCCCAAAAATTGTCTCTAACTTAAAATCTCAAATTTAGAGACTTGAGATTCTGTATCACAGTACTATTTACAGTTTACAAATAACATTTAAATTTGGGAACATATTTTAGTCGGGTATTACTGAAATCTTCTTTTGAATTTACGCTAGTTTTTACCTCAAATTGCTTAAAAATCATTTTTGTGTTCCTTTTTATATAATTGACTAAGAATTTCAAAGACTTTTAGGTCATGTCGACGGTCTAAATTAAGTACCCATAAAACCGAACCGCCTTAATGCCCATATGTTTGCTGTTGATATTGTGGCTACTATTGTCATTGCAAAAATTTCTTCTTGCATATTCTTGTTGACCAACATTTCATTGTTAAAAGTTACGCACTCAAATAAAGTGTACATATTTTCGATAAATAAAGCGTGTAAGACAAGAAGAAAGGCGTTTTAGGACACAAGTTTTTATGTATATGTGTGGGTATATATAAGGGGATTTATGTGCAAAAGAAATAGTGATATCAGTGAAGAATGCAAAATTTACTGCTACAATAGAGCTTTTAAGCGTTCAAGTAAAAATAAAGATAGTAGAAAAATCACTGAGGAAGAATAATAAATACGGAGAAGAAAAATAACATCAAAGAAGTAACCAATTGTCAAGAATACTGTATGTAAACTAATTATTTATTGTTTAATTAACAAATAATTAAAATGGAAGAATACAAAGCGCCTCATAACACTAACATGTACTGAAAAAAACGTAAAAATGACACGTTTACCTAAAATTTCTTTGCTAATTGTACATAATTTTGTATAATTTTTCCAGTGTGAGCATCGTTACGAACGTTTGTAAGTATTGGTGCAATTTTTGAGTTTTTCACAAATAAAAATTTTCAAACTTATTTCAGCGGTTTTGACTTTGAAAATGTACAAATCGCTGAAATACTTGTCTAACTTAAAAGTATAGAGATAAAGCATGGAAGCAATCTTTTTTCAAATCGGAGTTCAAAACAGCCATTGTTATCATACTTGTATTGCTTGTGGCAAATAGCAATTGATTTAGAATTTTTTGAACTAATTCGCACCAATTTCTTAATCTGAATTATTGCGGGTTTGGAACATCATATTTAAAAAAGTTGAAAATATGCAAAGATTGTTTTTCTTTTTTTCTTCTGATAGAAAATAAGAAAAAATATAAATTTTCTTTATCTCAGTGAATATGAACGGCAAAAAAATACGAAAATGTTCCAAGAAAATCAAAAAAAATATTCAAAAACAAAGCGAAAATAAAGAAAACTAGTTTCTTGAAGTGAATATGACCAGTAGAGCAATATTCCTGTAGGAAAATGAATCAAGAAAACCAACAGTAATATTTAAAAAAAATGAGCGAAAATAAAGAAAACTAGTTTCTTGATATGAAGAGCAGAGAAAAGTTGCCGTACGAAAATGTTCCAAGAAAATTATTCAAATATGCAAAAACGAAGCGAAAATAAAATATATTGTATTCTTTCACAACAAGAGAGCGAAAACAAGTTGTATATAAGTAAGTAAATGAAAAAATAAATTTTACATACTAAGTATATGTACAACTGTATTTCAAACAAAAAGCGCTAATGACATAATTTTTTTTTGAATACATATATGTGGTGTAATGTGTAAAAAAACCAAAAACATACTTATGTATATAATTTTGAAATATATGAGAAAATATTAAAAAAAAAAAAATTTTAATATGAGAAAAAAATTAAAAATGTAAAAAAAATATATACATATATGTAAATAAGGTATAAAGAATATTTCATAACTTAGGGAATAAAATAGAACAACAAAAAAAATAATGCATTTATGAAATATTGCATAAAATCACTAATTGGTAGATATTACAACGATCCAATGCAGTTGAAAATCACTTTCCTTAATTTGTACAAAAAAAAAACAAGGAATTGAGCCGATGATTTTGAAAATTCGTTGTCTGACGATGACACAGAACACAGATGCAAAAAATTGCATACACATTCTGTATATAACCTTAATTTTTTTTATAAATACACCAGTATACCTGTATTATAACCACTAATATTTGCTTAAAATAAGTATATCATTAAATAAGTATAAGTATGTATAGTATGTATATTCAAATTGAATGGGAAATGCTGAGTTTTGGAAGCACAATTCATCTCGCACTAGACACCGCCTGACGTTTTTTGGCTTGCTAACCTCAAAAAAAGCAAGCACGCCAACTACGGCGTAGGCATTTTTCAAATAACTAGTTTGCAGTTTTTCCCTGTTTGAAGTGGTGATAAAGAAAAAAATAGCTTTTTTTGAGATTTGACAGAAAATGTTTATTTTTATTTACAAAACAGTTATGTCACAGTTTTCACATCAACTTTATTGAACTACGCAGTCGACGCAGTCATTGCTGTAATTACTGTTATTTGCTCAACTTGCAGACCTTGCTGTTGAAATTGTTAGTACCATAAATAAAAAAAAAAAAACAAAACGTAATAGAACTCCGTTACGTTTTTGCCACAAATGTGAAATGAAAACGAGCAAAAAATAATAAGCCATTTCGAATAACTTAGTAATTCATTTTATTTGAAACCTTGCTATACGTTTTTTCACTCATTGTGTGTTTTTTTGTGTATTACTAATACTATTATTATTAATTTGTTGTTATTATTTAACTTTAAATTTTACTAACTTCACACGCACGTCAAACAAAGACTTCGTTATGCACTTTTGTTATAAATAATTTTTAATATAAAATGTTGCTTTAACAAATGCTTACGTTTTTCTACAATTCATATAACATATGTATGTATGTATTTTTCTTTATTCTTTTTTTGTTTTTGTTTCACGCTTTAACAGCTACAGCTCATTAAAAATTAATTTATGCACTTGCCTATAAATAAGTTGCTTAAAATTATGGTTCACTTACAAATGTAGCGCCTACGTACATATGTTAGAAAAGTTAAAAATTAGTATAAAAAATTGCGAAATTCTATGTAAAATAAATGTTCATTATTGCCTTTGTTTTTTGGCTGAATTTGTGTAGTATTTTGTTTTCGTTTATTTTTTTGTAAAATGCTGAATCATAAAAATTTGCTTACTTTGCATAAAAAAATCAACGCAAGTAGTCTTCTGTCGGTTAAATATGTGTTTTTTTTTTAATTTTTTTAAAATAATTTTCTTAAATTTTTTTTTTTTAATAATTTGCTTACATTTATAATTTGTTTGTTGCTGTAATACATAAATTTTGTTCGTTTGCATTGTTGTATGCAGCAGCCTGCCTTTAGACGGTGATGTACATTTTGTGTTGCTTAAACGCATTAATTTGCACTAAAAGTGTTTTGCAATAAATAAAAAATGCTTTTGCATTCAATTTTTTACCGCACAACGTAACGGTTTTTATGTTTCTGTTGTGTGTGCGCTAAATAAAATTAACAGTTGCCAACTTATTTAAAGTTTATTTATAATTTTTTTATTATTAATATATGATTTGCATTAATATAAACATAATTTGCCTACTATAATTATTGAACTACGCCACATATTTGCAACAAAAATAAGTATAAAGTTTAAAAAATAATATGCGCTAAAAATTCTTAACAAAAAACATAATTGGCTCATTTGTTGTGACAACCAATCATATTCGTTCAACTGCCAATAAAACTTGCTGCTTAAAACATAATTTTAAAAATTAACGCTAAATAATTGTTATCAAACAAACATATACTTTATTGTTATTGTAATTCTAAAAAAAAAAAATTATGTTGCGTTTAAAATGTATAAACTAGCGATTATTGCACATACGGTTCATTCTCGTTCAGGCAGTAGTTTGCCGCTATTACTTAAGCACGCTATAAACAATTGCCTTTAGAGCGGTAATTAATTAAAATAAAGTTTAAAAATAATACAAAAAATTATGTTAATTAATCTCGCTGCAAGTTCACCTTTAAATATCTACATATTGTAATTAATTGTAATTAACAAACATTTTTCGCTATAACTCGTTTTGGATTTAGCACCAGAAAACTTTGTGAAAAAGTTCATATGCACATGTGTGTGTGTTGTGTAATGCTGCTACTCAGCGTTATATAAGCACCAATCATCAGTTTGCAATTTATTCGCTATTTTCCCACGTCACTTCGTCCTCTATACATTACTCACGCTATCACATGCCTTAATGATAACTACATAATGCCCTCTCACTAGCTCTCACTAACTCTTATGCAAATATTTTTTGCTGCCTCAATTGCTGTTTAATCATATGGGTGTATGTATGTCAAAATTAAAATACAAATTCTTGTTTTACATGTAAAGATTGATTTTGTTTTTTGTATTTTTGGCACTGTATACGAGAATGTTGTTGTAGTGATGAAAATTAAAATCCTTAAAACGTGTGGCAATTCTATAAATAATATTATTTTAGTATAATTGCCGACTCAAGACTTTGACAGAGACAGAATGAGAAATTATGGTGTTAAAAATGCGTAAAAATTCCACATGTCTCAATAATGTACAATTTAAGAGAGAGCTCCAAGCATGCAAGCATCTCTATAGTGATTGTGCAACTTCAGTATGGAACTTGTTTGAAGCTCATTCGAAAACTGACGGTTAAATATTTTCCTGAAGTTAGACATACGGCGTAGTCGTCCCAAATGTTTATATAGGAAGTTTTCAAGTAGTTGCTCTATGCGTGTTGAAAATTACACTCATTCAAATGCAAGAATCTCTCAAAATACGCCAAAATTATTTGGAAGTTGAAAAAACATCAAAAAGGAAAGAAATGCTGTTTTCCGAATGAATAAGTGCAGTAAATTATTGGCTGTTGTCAAATGGAGAGAAACTCAACAAAATTTTTATTTTCTATTATATAAATTTTACTTTCGAATGTAAATAAAAATATAAAAAAACTAATTATTGAATATAATTCTAAGAAAAAATATAAGAATCCAAAAGTGGGATGCATTCGCTCTCTAATGCCCATTTTTCTTGTGTGAGAAACTGAGAGAAACTTTACCTTAAATTGTTGTTTTATATACATTACTTGCGGATGTAAACAAAAATAAAAAAAATCTTCGAATCTAAAAGTTTTCAGCGTCATTTTGCTAAACCGCGGGCTCATGTGGAACACAACTATCATAGTGGAGCTTGAGAGATGTTATAAATTAAGTTTGTTTTTATTTTTATTCGATTTTAAAAAATCGCTTGCGGAAATGCTTTCGATTGAGTGATGCTTTCAAAGTGGGTAAAGTAGAAGTTAAGGATTGTGCACAAGGTAGAGCTTTTTTGAGAGTACCAGCAGGCAGCGCTGCCTTATGCGTTAAATCTTGTATTTAAGTGTTTAATAAATTATAAGAATTATCTTAAATGTCTTTAGAGCAAGTAAATTCAGTATTTTTGTCAAGTGATGTGTGTTTCTAATTTTCTAACGTTTCTGTGCGTGTTGTATGTGTTTGTGTGTGTGTTGTGGCTATGCGTACGTGTAAAAGAGTATGTATTAGTGTTTTCGTGTTAATAAAAATATTTTGTACATCAGTTTTAGTAAAACAAAGTTATTTCATACAATTATTTGCTGCTTCTACTAATTACTATACGTATGTATGTATATATCTTTCTTATGACGTAAAAGATTTCTTATAAAAAAGTTAAAATTAGTTTTTTATATATGTATAATATAACATTTAAATATACTTTATTTCCAGTTTTTGTCGCTCGAAATCTAAATAAATACATATGTTCAAGAGGCTTTGGGGTAAATTATTTGCTTAATATTAAATTAAAGTTAACATACTTTTGTAGCTGGCAGTAAATTTTGTGTGAAAAGTCATTTGAAGCTATAAATAACTAATGTGCTTAGAATAGTATAAAAAAAGACTACTTGAGTGTGTTAAAATAAATTTTTGAGGGATTCAAAAAATAAATTATAAAAAAAATTAAAAAGAAAAAATTAAAAAAAAATTAAAAAAATTAAAAAAAAAAATAAATTATAAAAAAATTAAAAAAAATAAATTATAAAAAAATTAAAAAAATAAATAAATACAAAATTAATGGATTTTTTAAGATTAACGAATTGCAACATACAGCAGATCATTGCTAGCGCATTCTTTAGAAACTTTCGGCAGAACTTTCGACATAGCTTTTGGTAAAACTTTCCAAGAGCTTTTCACATAACTTTTTATAAAAATTTAAATTTTAAGCTTTCCTAGTTTGATGCATTAGAGCCTACAGTAGAACACTGAAGAGCTTTTGCGATACTTCCGAAAGAGCTTTGAACAAAAGTTTCGACAAAAGCTTTCGGCAGAGTTTTTGAGAGGTTACCGAAAACGATTTAAATTTGAAGCTTTTCTAGTTAAATACATCGTAATCAGTAATTCAGTCATCTACTCTGAAAGAGCTTTCGGAAGAATTTCCATAAAACTTTCGTAAAAGAAATTTTGGAAAGAGCTTTGGAAAAACTTACACAGAACTTTTGACAAAACTTTCAAAGAGCTCTTCAGAAATCATTTTACAAAACTTTCGAAAACTGTGAAGTATTTCAACTTATTATATTAACAAAACAAAAAAAAATGTGTTATAAAAATGAAAATAGTTGCCAGCAATTCACGAACACTGCTCTAATTTCCTCTGTGTAATTGTGGTTAAAAAGAACTTTGAACACAAGTGTTGTATTAGAAGTAGTGTAATATTAATAAAAATTATTTAACATATTTAATTGCAATTTAACTGCATTAGAAATGCTTAATGTAAAATCCTAATAAGTATTTTATATATGTTTTAAATATATATAATAATAATTACCATTATCTAGTTAGTAAAACTGTTATTGCATTCTACTATATACTATCTATATGTATGTATAAATTTATATATAACTTCTTAAAATACTTAGTAATTTAAAAATCAAATAAAAAACGTTGTGTAAAAACAATTAAAAAACTTATACTCTGCGAGTATAACAGTTAAAATAAAAAAATCTCAACTGATCAGCCTATTGATGCCGCGCGACCGCTTACATTGCACGTTTGTTTCATTAAATATTTTTCTTTTGCTTCTCTTGTAAATACAGTGGTGTTTTTCGCTTTTCATGTGACTTAAAATGTTTGTTCTATACTATTTTTCATTTCATTGTTTTTGTTTTTATTTCTTACAACGATTAATGGACACAGTTGACATTTTTGTTTGTCTGTTTAATTGTTTTTATTCTTTTATTTTTTTTTGTTGCGAAAACATTCACATAAAATGCGTTGACGTTTTTAAGTGGCTACAAATGATTTTTGGAAATGTTTTTCTATTTTTTTCGTACAAATTTCAGAATTTTCCATACTCTATTATTTTGTCCACTTGGGTGTATTGAGTTTTACTTCGCTTCTCTTAGTTATTTACTTCTTTTTATTTATGTATAAATTCCATTTAAATATTTGGCTAAAATTGGTTTTTTCATACATTTATAACAGTAAGTAGTTTTTTTTCATACTGTGTGCTCCATTTGCAGATTTTATAACAAATTACAAAATAAGATATGAAAATATCAAGGGGTCAGTAGGGAAATCTTTCTAAAAATTTTATTTGTTTTTTGCATTTTCTGCTCCCTTTTACTTTTAGAATTAATGTAGAAACCCACTTTACCATTCGAAGGTTACGAAAAAGGCCCAAAAATAATAATACCGCACTTTAAAAGCGTTTTTCTCAAAACACACTTTTTTAAACTGGCGGACATGATTCCGTTCGAACTACTCAAAGGATTTGTTTAATTTTTTTTAAATGTTCACAAAACGCCTGACTATCGTCCCTATATATTTTTATAATATATTGACAATGTTATGACAAAATTTATGTAAAAAAAACATCGGGAAAAATTAAAAAAAAAAACGTTAATTACTTTTTTATTTATCAACATTTTACCATGATTCTAGTAGGGACGATAACCATTCACGTACTTTTTAAGAATAAATTGGGTTTTTGTGTTGCAGATGATCCAAACATGAGAAATCGTGTCCGCCAGTGAAAAAACGCATCTCATTCACCCAGCCATTTCTACCACAGATGTCATCAAAAAATTCCCAAAAAATTTGTTTACATACTCCACGATATATGTACCTCATGATATGTGATAAAAGTTCTATTGTAGAATAAAAAATTCTAAGAAAAAAAGTCAAATAAACAGGCCAGATTACCCTACTGACCCCTTAATCAACTTTCTAATAATAATTTTGCACTGAAAGTGGCTTATACTATAGAAATAATATAACTATTTAGCGGGTTGGCGTCACATAAATGTAAAAAGTATAAAAAATAAATGCACAAATTTATAATGTATATTGGATGTGAAAATTTGATTATTGAAGTTCCAAGTATTTATAAATGAATTTTGAACTCAGTACATTGTGTCTCATTGAGATCGCCAATATAAGACTTAAGGCAATTTAAGTTTTGTAGTTTGAATAAATCATGCTTTTGTACCAAAACAATAAAATGTTGACAATTATACAACGAAATACTAAAAAAAAGATTAAAAATTTTAAATTTTTTAAAATACAGTTTTTTTTTTAATATTTTCCTAAATTTATGGTCATATAAAAATGAATACTTCGTAAATAAGAATTTTAATTGACAAGTGTCTTTGTAACATTTTAAAATAAATATCACCTAGATATTTGAAATGCACGCAGACAGCCTTTAACGGAGCACCCTTTATTATTTGTGTTTAAGGCTCGATTTTAACAAATTTTCAAAGCAAAATTCAACACTCTACAAATGGAACATAGTACATACAGGTGAGTAAAAGCGTGACATTGCATACGTATATGTGCATAGAGCTGCCACCTTTTTGTTATTTATATAATTTGTAGTGCACCACTGAAAAACGTCAAATATTAATTCGGTCAAATGCATAATCTACACATACATATACACACATTAGATTTTCGTCTGGCTGGTAACACGTTTCGTTAGATTTTATTTGGCAATCACGCAATCGTTTTTGCGCTATAGAATTCGTCTGTTTGCTGCTTGCATTACTATATATTCTTTTTTATTATTATTCATTTTGATATTATTTTCTAATTTTTGTGAAACCTATCGGTTGTTGTTTGTATGTTTTTACACAGAAATCACATCGAGATGTTTGAGTAAATATTTGTTTTTTCTTTTGTGTTTGTTTTTTGTGAAAAATACTTATAATTGTGTTGAACACTTAAAACTCTAATCGATACATCTAATGTGAAACCTTTGTGAATGTTATTGCGATTTACGCCTACAATTACACTAATACATACGTACTCGCACATGCATTTTTTCTAGCTTCACGTCAATAATTCAATATAATTTCCGATTTGGCGCACTAATGCGTGCAAATATGCCATTCTTTTACACATTCGCTGACGTGGATAGTTGTTGTTGTTTGTATATACACACAAATTTCTGCGAATTGACAAATAATACTTGGCTTACCAACGGTTTTGTTGAAAGAGTTACCTAAAATGTGTTTCATATTTCTTCCTCGCAAGTGTACTGGTCACCTGCATGTGTATGCGTGTTTGTATATGACTTGTGTTTTGTGTTTATGTGTGTGTGTTTGCAATTTCAGTTACGTTTTGTTTGCATATGTGTGTTCAGTTTTGTAATAATCAACTGTTTACTCCAGCGCCACTTGAGCAACATGCTGCGCAACATTTTCGCAGCTAGTAGCATCCTTAAGCTTTTCATTGGCCGGCTCAGCACGGGGTGATGTTGTGTTTATGTTAGTGTTAGTGAGTGTGTCATCGTCGTTATTGCACTTATTGTTCATGGCCGTTTGCTCTTGGCAATTGCTACTCTCTTCTTTTTGGCGTTTTGTTTCATTAATCGCTTCCAGCTCTTCCTTTTCTTCCTCTTTCACTTTTGCTATCAGTTCGCTTGCATCCAATTTGTTCTGTTCCTGCTTGCTGAGACTTACTTTTACTTCCGCTTTGTTGGCCTCGTCAAAATTGAGATATTTCTGCACAGCGATGTGGTAATCCGTCGCCATTTTGTCATTACCCGGCATGCTCTCGTCATCGCTGTCGTTACTTAGCAGTATGGCTTCGTTTGGATCATCTTCGGCTCGCGCAAGCGTGTTGTTTTGTTTATTCCTGCTATTGTTGCTGCCATTGTTGCGTTCACTTTTGCGTTCGCTGACCTGCAAGCGACGTTCCAATTGTTGTTGCTGCCGCTCGTAAGCGAATTGCTCGCCACGTCTATAGAAATCGAAGTTGCGTTCACGCATTGCGGCTGTGTGGCTACCATAGTGCTGATTGCCGGCGCGCGCATAGTAATTGAATGGCAGCTGCGACGTCGGCGCATGCGCATAGTTTGATAAATGTTGCTGTGCTTGTTGCGTGTTAGTATGTGGCTTCGGCGCCAGCGCCAAGGAGAGCGGTGGTGCTGGCGGCGGCGGTGGCGCTGACGTAAGTTCATCGACATTCCATAGAAAAGGATTTGCTGTAGCTGCGCTAGCAGCTGTGACTGCGGCAGCCGCAGCGGCGGCGGTAGCTGTTGCTGTTGCTGTCGCTGTGGGTGATGAGCTGTTCAACATGTTGCCATAATTCCAGCCCAAATACTGGCTATATCATTCACTTGTCGCATTGTGTTGCTGATGTGGCAGCACTTGATATTGCTGCTGTTGCTGCTGCACGCTGAGCATTTGCTGTTGCTGCTGTTGTGACAAATTGTGTGCGTGCTGTTGCAGTTGTTGTGTCAAATTGTGCGCATGTTGTTGCAACTGCTGCTGCGTCTGCGCCTGCTGCTGCTGATGTTCACGTTCGCGCTGCTGTTGCGTCTGTTGCTGTTGTTGCTGCTGCTGTTGTGCTGCATTGAATGCGGCTGCTGCCGCCGCCGCCGCCATAGCCGCCTGCGATGCGGCCGCGATTTGTGTGGCCGTTGGCGATTGCGCCGCCACCGCGGCAGTCGCGGCCGCGGCCGACATTAGATTATCGAATTTGCGCGTATCGGGATTGTACATCGGATGCTTGAATTTGCAGTGTGTACGCAGGTTGTCGCTGCGCGTGTAGGTGGCGCGGCAAAGCGGGCACTCGAAGCGGCCGGGAAAGTGGACGTGATAGTGGTTGCGTATGTGGGTGACGACTTTGCCGCACAGTTTGCAGCGGTGCAGGTTACAGCCGCCGGACAGACGTTCGAACGTTAGACGCATATGCCAGGCTTTGGAACCTGTAACCAGTTGGAATGTGGAATTTACAGTAGTGGGCAACAGCGTTGTTCGGTATTTGGGGGTTTGCAAATTTATTCAATATAAAATTTTGAATGTTTCTTTAATTTGTTTTTAATGAATTTGGATAGTTTCATATTATTTTTGGGTTCGAAAATTGTTTTGCATCATACGGATTTGTCAAAGGATAAGAATTTACAAATACATATGTAAAAACGAAGTTCGGTTAATAATTTCGTAAATGATAAAGTATCGCACGCGTTGAGAAATAAGGAAAGATTAAAATTAGACGAATAAACAACTGAAACTGTGTGTTATAGAAAACTTGAAGAGAACAAATGATTGTAGTGCAAAAGAGATAGCGGGGTAAAGGTTAAGATGGAGTGAGACTAATTGTGAAATAGTTAAGGTGTCAAAGGCATTGGAGGAGCGATGAAAATTCCGGGATACAAAAAGAATATATACAAATAGTTTGCGACAATAAAGGTAATGTGCACAATTTCGGACTAAGGTTCGTCATTAACAGCCATAATATGTACATACATATATACATACATACATACAATGGAACATTTATACACACATACATTACATTAATATTCGATTACTTGTATTTAATCTTAAATGCTGACTTATTGTACATATCGTGTGTATAAGTGCCTTCGATTCGCCAATGCGCTGCTCGCTATCTTTGCGCGCTGCTCTCTTACAACAAAAATTTCATTCAATAATAATAACAAAATTAGCGAGCTGAAATGATAAAACGACAGTATGCGGATACCTCATTAAGATGCTATAACCGCTGTCTTCAATGCTACCGAGATTGTGTATGGTACAAAAGTGACAAATTATTCTCAATAATGAAAATACCATTTTTTAATATTAAGGTTCAAAACTTAAGACTTGAAATTATTAAAGTTGCTTATAGAAAACATAAAGTGCGATACTAAGAACTTACGGATATGTCTTGGCTTGCAATGTAAATGCTTCCTGTTTCTTTGAACAACTGGTGTACAAGGAGCGTTCCAAAGTAAACAGTAAACTTTTTGAATCTAGCGCCCCCTGGTGGCGCCATCTATATGTCGACTGTTGCGTTAGAATTTGCTATCTTTATCGATTGTCCAGTGAGAATTTCATGACACTTCATTGATTGAAAGTGAAGTTATTGAGTTTTAAGTGTCAGTATGTTTGTGTTATCGGTGCGAAAATGAGCTTCGAACAAAGAGCCAACATTAAACGTTTTCAAAGTGGCCGTGAGGACATAAATGACGATCAACATGTGGGCCAATCAAAATCCCTGATCACCGGAAATTCCATCGAAACTGTGCGTGAATTCATCAAAAATCAGCCGAAATCATCACTGAAATTCATGGAAATAGAATTGAACATCTCCAAAACATCGATTTATCGCATTTTGACCAAATATTTGTGCTTACGAAAGGTGTGTGCATGGTTTGTATCAAAAATTGCTCTCATCGATTGACGCTTGTAACCGATTATTTGACCAAAAATCACATTTTAGCCATTAACCACTATCCGTATTCACCTGATATGGCATCGTGCGACTTCTTCCTTTTCGGAAAATGCATTTGCCCATGAAAAGAAAGCGTTATGCAGACGTAGAGGCCATTCAAAAGGCTTGCACCGGGATACTGGCGGCCATACCGGCCAACGAGCTAAAACACTCATTCGATATGCTTTTGGACCATGCAAAAAGCTGTATTGAAGCAGAAGGAGACTATTTTGAATAAAATAAATTGATTTTGCCGAAAAACCATTTGTTCTGTTTTTTTTTTAAGTCCTGTTTACTTTGGAGCGCATCTTGTAGTTTGTTTGTGGCGTTAGAGCTAGTCAAAGTTTTAATTTAAAGAGATAAAAAAAAATATTCTCTGAAAATTTAAAAATTTCATAGCCGCACATCTGTAACTCGAAAACCGCTCGATAGATTGCAATGAAATTAATATATTTATACATGTAAAATAAATGCCTGATCAAATAATCTTTGATCACCGCAAGGTGCTTCGATTGGAACTGCATCAACACAAAAATTAAATAATTCAAATTTTTTTGTTTAAAATTTCTGTCACGTCAATTTTATTATTTCTTAATAATTAATAATCAAATGTTTTTTCTTTTATGAAATAGATTAATTTACTAACAAAAAAATTAAAATTGTAATTTTTTCGTATATTTGACTACACCTAGCTAACTTCTTGATTCACTACCCTATAACGCTTGGCGAATCGAAGACAGTCGAAGTGTTATTTGGGAATGGATGATAACAGTAATTAAGTTTTTTATTATGAGAACCTTTTGAAATGTGTTACATATAATTATGAGTAAATTGGAAAGAAACAGTGACATTGATAGCAAAACATAATATTTACTTTATTAATCGATTTTTGGACTTAGTATTAAAGGTTTTCGAGTGAATTATTGTTTGCTGAGAAATCTTGAAGTTCAGTAAATTTTCTGTTTGGTAACTGTAAAGCATAGAAATTCGATGGGCTTCATAATGTTGATTATTTGATTTGGTTGCCACAAAAAATAATATCAAAACCGATCTACTAAATTATGTGAAAATAGCAGGATAATTTCGTCAAGCTGTGAAATTTGGTTAAACTCGGGCAGTCCTCGGCTATAATGCATGAACTGAACAGTAATATTGTAGTATTATATAAGTTTTATCGGAATAACGCCATACAACAACTTCCGTAGACATTACTTAAAAATGGACTTCAGCGCAAAATCTTCAGCGTTAAATCTCACTGTTCTAGTCAAAAGTTAGCTAAAGCTTTCGATCGAACAATACCGTTAAGTTCACTTTATGATCTACAAAGTAGTTTTAAGGCTGTTGTGGAGAGAGAGATCTATTGATACTGCCTTTCTATTAGTAAAATCTCGTTAATAATTTGATTTGTAATAAATGAGTTATAAAATTTATGAGCTTTATTTTAGTATTATGACCTGGTTAAAAGCTTCATTTTTGAATAATTCATCCTGTGATTTAATAGAGGCTTGATTAGCTTTCATATTAAGGTTCAGGTAAGTAAATATTGAGGTACAAAATGTAAAGTTTAGGTTCATTATTATTGCAGATTCTTAGTTTCTTTAGAATAAGATTAACTTGTTCCAATATTTAGTATATATATAAATTGAGTATTTATATTTCTATACACATACATCTAATTTTTTCGATTTATTATGAGAAAGTCAGTAAAATATTTAAAGCAAGGTCAAATTTTCTCGAAGAGGGTGGATTTAATTAAATTCTGCTATAGAAAACAAACAGTGTATGCAACCCTTCAAGAAGAACTAAGAATCCTATAAATACCCTACTCAATTTTCTTATAAGTTCTTCTTGTGTGTAAATATTTATTGAGAATTTTAATTAAAAATTTTTAACACTTTGAAATGATGAAAACGCTGGTCTTTAATGGTTCTTGGTTTGTTTTTGACAAGATATTGCAAGCTACCTAAATCGCTGTCGTTGTCATCACTGATCGTCATATAAGTACTTAAATGAGTTTTAATGGGTATATACTATATAAAGTATATATTAAACATTGGGAAAGAAATGAAAGTAGGATAAGAAAAAGTAGAGTTAAATGTAAATAACGCGTGCGCATGGTGTAATTTTCAAATATTAAAATTTTTAAAAAATATTTTTAATGAAAACAATGTATGTATATGTGTGTATGTATGCATATAAGTATGTATGTAGTTGCCAATCAATACCCACATGTTTAATATTTTATAATATTTACATTTGTTGGGGCTTAAAATATAAAAGGTTTGCATAATTTAAGGTTGCTTTGTTACTTTGCTCACAGAAGAGCTCTTGTTAATTTTCTTGTTTTTATTACCAAAACCTTAGTATATACATATTTCTTCTAATTGATTATATTTCTTTATTAAGTGCTGCATTTTTAGTTGGCTATGATATGGTGTGCAATAATGGGATGTGTATGCCTTTGGTGCAAATATTTTTATGTGTATGGAGGAGTGTAATTGTTTTTGTATGTAACGCGCTTTCCTATTGCCAGAAGCAGTGAGAGCAGATGAGTTATAGTAAATCTCTTTTAAGTTTTACATGTTTTAATTTTTTTTGGAAATTTGGTTAGATACATAATTTAAATTTTTTTGTCTTTGTTGTATTTGGTTTTCTCTTTTCTCAATACCTTAACAAATATTCACTTGTTAACCGCGACTTAAGCAATGTTTTTCTTTAGCTGCTTCTACGAGTATTAAAAGTTTATTGTTAAATATTATTTATTTTAAGTGGTTGGTAATATGTGCGTATGTATGAACGTATTTACAGTTAAGGGTTTTAAAGTTTAGGTTGTGATAAAATCGTTTATGGGGGTTAATATGAATAAATGCTTTGTTATTATAATAAATATTATATAAATTGTACATATGTATGCATGTGTGGGGAAAATAAAATATTTTTATATTAGTTCACAACTCCTCATATGGGATTAATAAAAATCTGCCGAAGAAAGTATTGGAATTATCCAGAGTTGCGTAAAACAAGGACTTTGATCGCCTAAATTTATGCTAAAAATATCTAATAGACTTTTATTGAAAAAAATCTATAGGTATTAAAAATAAAGTAAAACAAAATAAAAATAATAATTTAATTTCAATTTAATTTCAATTAATTTGTTTATTATAAAAACAAGCATTTTATAAATGTACTAATCAAAAAATAACTAAATAGAAAAAAATTATGCTAATTAAAAATTAAAAATTTTTTCTTGCAATATTTTTATTTTTAAATTAAAATTACATTAATAAAAAAATTATTAGAAAAAAAAATTAAAAAAAAGAAATAAATAGAAAAAATTTAAAAAAAATTAAAAAAATAAAAAATAAAACAAAAATTGCAAGAAAAAAATTTTATTTAAAAATAAGAAGAAATTATTTAAATAAATTTTAGTTTTAATTAAAGAAATTACAATTTTTTTGCCACAAATATATTTTTAACTGCTTATTAAATTTTTCTTTAATTAATATATACATACATATGTATGTATATTTTTTTATTCTTCACTATTTATTTTTTAAAGTAGAAAATATGTTTGCTTTATTCGATATTCGTTATAGTTTTAATTAAAGAAAATAAATATTTTGTTGGAATTTTTTTTATTTTTAAAATGAAATAAAATAAATTTTAAAAGTTAAATTATTTTTTTGAATTTATTTTTTAAAAAAAAAAATTTAATGAAAAATAAAAAAAAATAATTTAATTTAATTTAAAAAAACTAAACTTTTTTCTAGCAATTATTTTAATGTTTACTGCTTATTAATTTTTTGTTCAAAATCATAATAGTTAATTCTTCACTACTTATTTTTTAAAGTAGAAAATATGTTTGCTTTAGTTGATGCTCGTTATACTTTTATATGCCGTTTTCATACGCAATGTCTATAAAAACACTAAAAATGATCTAATTTTCGTTTCAAATTTTATTTTTATTGAAAGCGTTTTGCCAAGCGACAAATAGACAGGGATTTAAAGAAGTTCATTTGTATGTACAAATATGTATGTATGTACATAAATATACGTGACATAAGTTTGATATTTAGTTAGTTTTTTTTTATTTCAACACCCCTCCTTGCTGCAAAAAATCGTATAAAATGTATGTGTGCGTGTGTTTACATATGCATGAGAGAAAGTTTAAGATCTAAAGTGGGCAAAAAACAGGTAATTTTATTTCGGTTCTTAAGGTTAGATATTTAAATAGTACAGAGAATTTGTGTTATTGTTGTTTTAGTGTTTTCATCGTTAGCTAAACAATTTTCAAATTTGTCGGCCAATTCCTGTTTTTTCATATTTTTGTTTTCGAAATTTTGTAATAAAAATTTTTTGTTGAAGAAAAATCTTTTTCTATAAATATTTCGCACATTTGTTACTACGGTGGGCACAAATGTCAGAGGAAGAACAAAAGTAGTAAATAAATAATATACATATATATATAGCAATTGTATGTTATACTTTATGATACACATTACCTAGAGGGTGTTAATTTTTTTTGGGTTTTTTTGGGGCCACTTAATATTTACTAGATGTTTTAAAGTTTTTTATATACGTATTTGAAAAATAATATTTTCGATTTCATATCCTTTTGTTTTTTTATTTGATTAGTTGATAGACAGTGTTATAAACGAAAGTAGAATCGTACAAAGCTGCAGAAAGTTTTCACACTTACCCATTGAAGTTTAAAAAGAAACTGTTGATATCGCAAAACCTGTTGTGTTATTTTACATATACATACATATGGCTAAGTTGCTTACGCAAAACTTACTAAAAGCTACATATGCCATAGAAATGCTCTAAATAATATTGTGAAAGAGTTCAACACTTAGCAGAGGAGACTAGGAAACACCTCTCAGTTGAAACAGAGTGCGAAGAATACAGATTATAGAGTGGCTTGTGGCGATTGCGTGCGACTTTTAGTGTGAAATTATTAAATAAAAACTCTTTAATTTTTTTTTAATTTGTTTTTTTCTTTTTTTTAATTTAATTTATGTTTTTATATTGCCATATCTCAAATTATAACTTTCAAATTAAACCAAAAGCTTTTGAAAGCGCCTATTTAGCTTCATAACTTCTGCTACCCGAAAGCTTAGAGAGCGAGAGTGTTTATAAGAAAAATATATGCTCATTTTTGTGTAGATTTTTTTAATATTCATAAACGTTTTATTTGCATCTCATATTTCTTTTAGTAATCTAAATACAAACATTATTATTTTGTGTCTAACGGAAGAACTATTTACTGTTAGTTCGATATATATTAAAATTGTATGTTTTCATGACTTTTTATCGGTCCATTTCTTTACACACGTATGTTGAAACCTTTTTTTTTACTGCGGTTGCCTTGATAAATTAAAAAAAAAAATCGGTTCGCGAGGGATGTTCAATAAATAACGGGAATTTTCGTTTTTCGAAAAAAATATTTATTCATTCACCTACATACAGTAATGTTGTCGCTTTCAACATAGATCCCCGTTCGATATTACGCATATATACTAACGGTACGTCCAAGCGTCGAAACACTTTTCAAACTCGATTTTTGGCGCAGCCTTTAGCTCTTTCAGCAATGCGCTGTTAATATCATCTATGGCGTTAAAACACGGTCATTTAGGGTTCTCTTTTGGAAAAAGAAAAAAATTTATACAAATTTGGAGGCAGTATTGCGTGAGCTTTTTGCAAACGAAAATCGCCAAGCTCATGAAAAAGGTCCAACCGTAGAGGCTGTTCGACAGTAAACTATCGATACAGCTGAAAATATTATCGTACTACATGAGCATGTATAACAACATAACATTTGGGCTCTCCAAACCCACGAAATGGTATTCCTGTTATTTTCTGAACATACCTTGTACAGTAAGATCGAACTTGTGATACCGATAAGTAATGATAAAAGGAGACTGTAATATGCTTGTGCATTACACTGCCTACAAAAAATGTGTGTAAACAGTTTAATCCGTGTTTAAGTAGCATAGCAAGCGCTCGTTGGCTATTTTCCTAGTAGAAAGCAACAGACAATTAATATGAAACCCAGGAAGTCATATTTTTTTATCAATTATGTGGCAACACTTTCGCACATCTACATACATGATTTCGACGAAAAGAAATTCATTCAGCTCTTTGTTTATACGCAGAAAACATTTATTTTATTAATAAATTCAACTAAACAGTCAATTTGCAATTAACTTACTAAAAACTAAATATGGCAGGACTTAAAGTGTTAATCTTGACTCACTACTAGAAGTGTTAACTTATCGCGTTCGCTTTCGCTTTCGTTTTGGAATTACTAAATTACATAATACTTGCTTTGCTTTGTTCAAATATTTTTCAAAGGTATTGAAATGGTAAAAAAATACTACAAAGATTATCAGCGCTTAACGGTACATATTCGTCTCAATATACTTGTATGACAACATGAGTCACACGCGAGATAATAGTAATAATTGTTTGTTTATTGGCGTCTACATGAAATTTAAAATATTTAACAGCTAAAATAAGAAAAAATATATATTTTGATAAATGTTCACTTTAACTCGGTGTCCACTTTCGCTTAGTAAAAATAAATACTAATGGTAAATATGCAATACTACAGTCTACTAAATAATCCACAATTTGCTCGGGTGGGTTAATACTCGTACTTTGTTTTGCTACAATCGCTTTGTCGTTGAAGTTTTAATACGAATTAAACTGACTTCTTTCTAATTACTTTCAGATTACACGAAAATCCATCGTAGTTTTATGTTACATATAATATTTGTAGGGATTTTTGGTGATTTCTTTGGTTTCTTGAAGTGTTTTTTGTTTTTTTGGATTTCCAACTACATATATAATAAATAAATACATTTTGTATAGTTATGAGGAAAATTTAAATATATCTTATTTGCTTGCTAAGAAAATATTGAAATGTACTACGGTATTTAGTTTGTGTATAGCTTGTTTTAGTGTGTACACAACTTTGAAGTGCTCATTAAGGCAGGCAACCGAACTCATATCGCCAACATAAGTAACATTTCTTATTGATTTGTTAATCAATATTTTATGCAAAAAAGCTTGGATGGCTAAAATTTGCTGAGAAAATTGGGTACACTTCACTCCGCTAAGCTTAAGCGAGAGAAAGCGTTCTTTTCCTTCAGAAAACACTGAATATTTTTTATCTGAATAGCTTCTGTTTGTTTTCTCTCTCAAGAGTGGCAGATATTTAATATTATTATCTATCAACCTCCCACAGAACACTTTTCAGAAAACGCCTAGATCTGGCAGAAAAAAGAATATTTAATAAATGTCTATTGAACTATAAAAATTGGTAACTTCGAGGAATAATGCCTAAAGATATGCTGCTTTCCTTATATTTCAAAGAAAAATGCCTGAAGGTATTCTTCTTTTCCGAAATTTTTGCATTTAACTTGATACTTTTTGGAGACAGCATGGATAGTGCATTTCTTACCCGCCGAAAGATATGCTTATTTTCTGGTATTTTAAAGAAAAATGCCTAAAGGTATGCTTCCTTTCGGACATTTTTGTATTTAACTTGATATTTTTTGGTGACAGCATGGGTAGTACATTTCTGACCCAAAAATAGCTGAATGGAAAGCTCATTTTCCGTCTAACTGCATAGCTATTTATTAACTAACAACTTAAGCGTATTGAAAATATATAATTCAAAGCATAATGCCTAAAGGTATGAATCAAGTCTCATGAGCTACCGCTATAAAAGAGCCCATTTTATTGCACTTGTCGCCTAAAGATAGGCAAAATTAAGCCTATAATATACATGGAGATTTATGAAACCGATAATGCTACTTTAAGTCGCCAGCCTTAATAACCGCACATCTTGTATTTATATAGGGAGTAGTTCAGTCGTGATGAAATTAAATCGAAATGTGCGGCCTTGGTCGGAGCAAATCAATGTTGCCTCATTATGCTTTGTGTGTCCTTTGGGGTGTGTGAGCCTGTTGAATTTTTGTTAGGTGTTTGTGTGCCATCAATCGGATTTGATAAATAGTTTAACTGCTTATTTGACCAGATAAAAAATTGATCACATATGTACATAATGACTGAAGAAACGATCTTTAATGTCGGCGTGTTTTATTTTACAGTGGGCTTTCATATTGTCTCGACGCGTAAACTTTTGCCCGCAGACAGGACACTCATGACTCTGAGGCCGATGAATATTGGCGTGATGCCAACGATTCGACACGATCTTGTTGCAGCTGACGCATCGATACAAAGTGGGCAGCGTGCCGGACAATTGCACGAAGAGCGTGGAGTAGTCGATATTGTGGTCACGACGATTGGCAGCGGCAGCTGCTGCAGCGGCGGCGGCCGCGTTTGCGCTGTTGTTGTCAACGCTGGATGGGTTGGAGTTCGTGGCAATTAGTTGCAATTGTGTGGTGTTGTTGTCGTTGGCGTTGTTCGCTTGTGTATGGATGTTTTGCAAATGGTGTTGTTGTTGTTGTTGCTGCTGCTGCTGTTGATGATGGTGACTATGGCGGTGCTGTGCCAAGTTGGCAGCAGTTGCTAACGCGTGTTGTTGTTGTTGTTGTTGCTGATAGTTGACTGCAGCAGCATGTTGTTGCTGTGCGTACGCAAATTGTTGCTGTTGTTGCTGCTGTTTCTGTAATGTTGCCGATGTTGCCGACGCATTCGAGGAAGCAGGCGAGAGCGCTGCCACTGCGGCTGCAGCAGCAGCCTCGGCAGAGCAAAGCGCATCCAGAGCATTACTACAGCGGCCAAGATTAATAACGGTTTGTGGATGCATGTGACGATGTGTTGACAATGTGGGCTGCGGCGGCGTCGTCGTCAGCGCAATGACATCGTTCAGCGGACCGTTTCGTGCGTGCAACATCATCTCGGCAACATGTTGCTGATGATAGTGTTGCGCCTGCAAATGCTTTTGCTGGTGTTGCTGATGTTGCTCGTACAACTGCTGTTGCTGGCTGCGCATGGCCGCCTCTTGCCTGCAACGCTTGTAGTGACAATTGTAGTTGCTGTCCAATATCTTGTGATCACAATCGCTATGGCAATCATTGTCGTAATCGTAATCCTCATCATCGCCGCACAAATCATGCGCGTGACCCTCGTCATCAACAACATCAATGTGCTCGGTGACGGTTTGCTGCGCTTGCATGCCGTCTGTTGTACGTATAACACGCCGTCTGTTATGGCGATAGGCAATGTGACGATGCACGTCCTCGGTGTCATCATCAACGCCCGCCTCATTGTCATCATTGTCTTCTTCATCGTCATCATTCATATTGCCAACATCATCGTCTGCTCTAATGTCGGCATGATTTCGGTTTGCTTCGACGCGCATGTCATTGCCACCAACACCATCATCACCTGTAATCACAGTTTGGGAATTATGCGGTCACCAGACACTTTCATGGTTTTCATGGTTGGTAGTTGGACTGAATTAAACGTTTTGGTGGAATTTGATGTGGTAGCGCTTACTCGCGGGTATAATTTGGAATAATAGCTTGCACTAGCATATTTAGCTTGTGGGCAAGAGGCAAGTGACTACAGTTTCGTACAGTTCTGTACTTTCAGCATGGAATATAATTGAACAGTTGGTTAAAGCGCAAAATGAACACAAATCTAAATAGGGGAAGGTAGTCGGCTACAAACTCAAATAGCGAAAACAAAGAGGAGTGGGGGCAACAACTAGCGTAGGCAACTAAATTCGCAAACGTTTCAAGGGATTTCATGATAAAACGTCATCCAAAGTGTAATCATATCAAAGCTGATAAATGTTTGTAAAAAGCTGGCAACTATGGACCTAGAAAGCGGATATTATATGGAAACTTGTATGTACTTTGTTATGAAAAATTTTGTATTGGCAGAGAAATGTATTGTAATCAAAGAGTAATGACAGTCAAAATCGGTGAAACAAATCGAGAGAATTCGCAGAGATTTGGGCTAAACAGCTTGACTTCATACTGGATCACTTGGATCAAAATCGAACTTTGGCAGCACCTTCTCTCCCCACATACAACTATTAAGGTAGCAGTAGATGTACTGCTCCGGAGTGCAGTCACCTTCAGAGAAGTGACCATCCTCTGAGATATCAGAACGGCGATACTAGCCTTGAACTCATTAAAAATACGTTCAGGGTTGGTCAAAGAGGGCCTAACCTCGCTATAAATACTCGTAGCATCGAGTGTTTTTGTGATAAGACTGGTATGGCCAGGCCACGACGAAATCGCAGGAAATTATAAAGCTGATAGCTCGCAAGAAAAGGCAGCCTACAACCGCTATCGGTAGAATGGGAGCGGTCTGGTGCTACCGTATCCTCTTGTGTTCTACCACTAGATATTTGGGTTTCACGGAAGCTGGGCCAGCGCTGGGTCACCATCGGTATATGTGCTGTCGCAAAAGCCTTACAAGAACTTGTTTTGAATCGGTTATGATCGGCGAAACCGCCAAGTGAACAACAAAAACTTCGCATATATACAAAATACAGACGGACAGCGCTTAATCGACTCAGCTTCTCACGCTAATCAATTTAATATATATACGATATACATATATATGATTATACCGATACCGTATAGGGTCTCCTACATTTCCGTCTGTGAGTTACAACTTTTGTGGCACCCTTAATATATATACTCTGTTCAGGGTATAGACATGAACTACAAAACAGACAACAAAAAAGTGATAGAAAATTAAGAAAAAAGAAGGCGGATTTGTAATAGCAACCCAATTATATTCCATGGTCAAGCAAAAGCTTTCAATTTTTTTCTAAACAAATTGAGGTTATGGTATATTTTTTATGATTCCAGCGTATAAGGTAGGTAAAACATATAAGCGTGTGTGTATGTAAAGGGAGTTCTAGTCTAGAATAACTAAGGTATATAATATTTATGCAATTAACGACAATCAACTACAATTGCTATTATATATTATTGTATTAACTAATTAATTATGTGTGGTAAAGGCAGATATATCGGGCTAAGTTTGTTCATATATATTTAATGTATGTATTTCGTTTTTAATAATTTATTTTATTTATATTGTTGGAATTTTTTTTTTGAACTAGGCAGTGATTTCCAGATAACAAAAATTATTATAAAACAAAGCTCTAATTGTATATAAAAACTAAGCTTTTGAATGAAATCTTCAAACTCAAAGAGGAAATGCTAAACGAAAGGTGTAACAAAACAAAGTAACGATTGGTAAACAACTCGAAGCGTCTATGTTTGTGTGTAAAGTAAACTTATTTATAACGGTAAAGGCCGATTGTGACATAAGACGAGCAGGGTTACCACGTGGTTTCAATATATAACGAAAATTACTGAAATAATTGTTTTGCATAAAATTAAATAACCGGTGGAAATGAGTGGACATTTTTTGAAATAAGTATTAAAAAATGTATTTAATATTTTTGTAAAAATTATGTGAAATAATCTAAGTTTCTTATTGGAAGCTATTTAAAGTTTGCTAAAAACATATGTTTGTAAAAAATGGCCGTAGATATATTCTTTTTGTAATAACCTAGAAGTATGAAAACTCCCTACTTTGAGAAAGGTATTTATATGCTTTCTTATCTAGTTTTATATTAGAAACTTCGCGCATTCAATCGTTTTACTGTTTGCAGTTCAAAGCTTTTGGTTTCACTATGATTTTAGCACAACTTATTGCGCATAAGGTGTGCGTCTCAGCTTTTTTTGACTTAACGGTGGTTTAAAATTCCCCGAAATTTAGTTAATGGAGAGTATTTTTAAGTTTGGAAGGTAATTCTTTTTGTAGTGAAAAATTGTGTTTCGTAATTTTCAGAGCGTTCGCACTAAAAGCACACGCAATCAGGAAGAGGTAATTATTTGAGTTGTGATGAAAGGTTAATAAAAAATACTTTTACGTAAACTAAAAATTGTATTAGCTATTACACTAAAAATTAAATTAAAATATTTGTTTTACTTTAATTTTCATTTGTGCAAAGGTAATAAGAATATAAATGATATCGGTGGCAAGGGTATTCACGAAGTCGTTTCTACGAAAAATTTAATATTTGCTTATAAAATATTATGAAATAGTTAGAAAAAGGAAGGTTAAAATAATTTTGTTTAATTTTTTTTTTAATATTAATATTATTACACCAATATTATGTTTCGTGAATACCCTTTATGAATTTGAGGGTAATTATTAATTAAGCAACACTTTTTAAAGTATAATGTGTCAGATAGTGTTCCAAAAATTTTATATTTTGCGTAAGTAATTTGAAAAATTGGGAGCAATAAAAAAAAAAAATAATAATTGATATAAGAAATAGATCATCAAAGCAATCTACATATATCACACAAATATATTGGCTTTTTATAACGAACCGAACTAAGTACATCGATCGTATTTAATATTCAAATATCTTTGTTATTCTTATTGTTTCTTTATTGATTTGTCTCTCCAGCCTCCTTTGGAGTAAGTTTTTTATTTACCAAAAAGTCTAACCCTACTTTTCGTTTCTCAGAGGAATAAGAAAAATATTTCATAAATATCTAATACTTGTGCGGACTAACAACAAAATGTTTGCTTTGTTAGTATTCCAACCAAAAAAAAGATAATTTTATAAAGATTAAATTAAACAGTATCGATTATGAGGGTAAGTAATAGGTATTTAATTGGTTAAATAGAATTCGATGAGAATCTGCATAACAGAAAACAAAGAAATCGTTGGTATTATTTCTTATATTCCTAGTATCGCAATACCCTATTGGATAAAGGGTATTCGTTTTAAGCAAGTTTTCACTGAAACGAAACTTAATTTTTCAAATGGTATAGATATTCGTTAGTCTTAGATATGATCGTAGTGGTGTAAAAGCATATCCGACATGGTTCAAGTTGTTACAAAATAATAATACTGAAACTCTGGAGATGGAACTACATTAAAACGGAACGAGTCGCAGCGTTCTTTTTTGTTGGTTTTTCAAGAATAAAAACATAAAGTAGTGCTAATATTATACTATAATATTATATGTATAATCGGGTCAGCAAAATACTTCCTTAAAATGCGGCACGGTGACATGACGACATTTCATCTCGAATTGGAAAGTAAAGAAATATGAACGTCAAAATAATCGATCTACTCAGCTTACTATTCGCAACACCATCACTCATCTTGAGTCCCAGCATTTATTATTAGACAATATTCGACTCGATAGACCACATTTGGGACGAAGAGCAATCTGAAAAGATTCAAGAGGTGCCACTTTATCCAGAAAAAACAACGTTTTGGGGTAGTTTGTGTGCCGGTGGAATCATCGGCCCATATTTCTAAAAACTATGTGGACACTCCTGCTTCGTTTCAGGCCATCTTGCGGGTCATTCGTCAGTTACCAGTCGAAATGCTGGAAGAGTCGCCAAAAATTGGACTCAACGGATGGTCCATCTGAGACGTAGCCGCGGACAACACTTGTGAAGAATAATTTTTCTTTCGAAGGATCTTAAACATTCCACATTGAAATTGAAGTTTTGTTTTTTTCTTTAAAACAGTAGGGAACCTCGAAATGGATCACGCTTTTTATTATGGTCAGTTATATGCATATACATAGTAAAAATATATACGACCAACATGACAAGACTTAATCTTTTTTGTTGTGAATCGTTTTAAATCCATTCTATAATTTTTAATTGGCTAATATCTGTTGCTTACAATTATGACAATTATGATAACAAAGGCTTATTATTTGCTTATTTGCAAGCATTACTTTCTATGGATTTTCCCTATTTGAACTTTACCCCGAGTCTAAATGTTTAATTTGTGGGTATAAAGTAAATTAAATGTAAGGGAAGGAATATATGTGGTTAAAATTAAATAGACACATAATCAATGTGAAAAGTAATTTAATAATTAAAGAAATTTTAAGTAAGAAATAATAGTTTTTCACATAAAGCAGAAAAGAGGAATAATAATGATATTGATTGTGATAACCTTTACTAAAGAAAATGAATTGAACTTGTAGCTAAAAAAACTCGAGCAGATCAAAACAAGCCAAGCCGCACTGATCTGTAATGTATACTCTAATTTATACAGTGTAGCAGCCAAGGCGGGTCATGCAAACAAACATGCTCTACTAAACTTTACTCCGGTTGCAAACTCTTCTAGCATAAGAACTAAATTTATTCATACGTTCTAAAAATTTGATTTGTACGAATGATAAATAAAAGCAAAATATTCTATATAAGTTAAATAATATTAGTTTAAATTAACAGTTTTGCAATTTTTGCAATGCCTTTGCAATATACACTTAGAAAAAATCTGGTTTGTTTCAAATTGAAAAAAAAATCAGTAGGAGAGGTGTTGAATTTATTTAAATTGAATGTTATTTCTACAGCTTCTTACTTTTTTGTAATTTTACGAAATTTTTTTTGAAATACATAGCAATAAAGTTTACTAATAAATTAATTTAAATTTGAACCAAGGTATACACAACACAGCTCTCAGCTCTTGGATGATTGGATGCTGAGAGTTTAGCTATTTATAATGACATAAGTTTTGAAATTTTGAAATAAAAAATATTGTTTTTCCCTTAAAAAATGCAAAGTATTCGTTAGTGCTTTGGTAAATTCGTAAACGTTATATGAGCATTTTAGCTGTTGAATTCTGTGATCGAATTAGACTGTTGTAAGAGAATAACACGCAAAGTCCCAAATTGATTGGGGTGATAGAAAATAGAACTTTATCGAGTTCGCTGATAATCTAAAAATTTCAAAGAAAGGTGTTGAACATACCGTTCTTGATATTTGGGTAAGATAAAATCCTTTGTAAAGTACTTAGGTGCAGTGTGAGTTCACAGTCGCCTTGCCATAGATCAAAATAAATCAAAGAAAACTATGGAAAATGTAATGAATTGGACTTGGAGTTGATTTGTCAGTTACCGCATGCTCTATATCTGACTCCAGCGACTTTCTCTCGATCTCGGACAAAATTAAGAAATACTTGCCACAGGGAAGAGGTAATCATTGGGATCATTGGGACTGTTTTTTCGCGAAAGAATTATTGAAGAACATGCAAGATTAGTGTGGATATTCACATTGATTGGCGGGGATTTGGTTCTAGCCTGAATGTAATAGTTGTACAAGAATATTTAATATATTTTCCAATAGTTAATTGAGTAGAATTTTCAGTGTTTTATGACACAACTCTCTCACTGTGCCGGTGTTGTAAATGTGTTGTGTATACCATAATCGGCTATGACCGAACTCCATGCCTTTGTGTTACTCAAAAATGGCAAAATAACACAAAATTTTTATTATTCAATAAAAAAATATAGAATTTTATAATTTATTTATTTTATTTTGTAAAAAAATACTTGCTTTAAACAAAAGAGAAAGTAATATTATTACATGCAAAGGTAAAGTAGAGAAAAGCGTTACGAGTTTTCTAAATAATATCATTACATATATATAAATAGCATTGTAGTATTTTAATTAATTCAAGACAACGTATTAAATTTATAAATGTTCAGAAAATGGCAAGTACACTTCACACCCTGTACAAAAGAGTTAGAGGTAAGAAGGTGCGCTTAAGGAACAAAAGGAAGCTGGAGATAAACCACGCGCGCGCGTCTGCTAATTAAAGTACATATGTATGTATGTGCGTATGCATGTAAGTTATAAGTATGTATGAGTATGTGGCAGAGCATAGAAATAGGAAATTTTGGGATAAGGGGGCTTTTAAAATTTTGTAATTTTATTTTAGGGGGAAATAAACGCTGATCGGAGGGTGAAAAGTAATTTGTAAATATTTTTGCGATAATTCGTTGGATATTTTAGAGAAAATAATAAATTTTATTGTACAATAATATTTAACTCATGTATGGTTGTACAGTTGAAAAAGATTTTAAATTTTTTGAAAATGTTTTGAGCGTAGCGCTGTAACGGCACTTAGTTGGTCGCGAGCAGCAATAAAAAATGAAGGAATTTTGGTTTTTATGCAGCGTTTTCTTTAAAGAATGCTTTCTTACTGCTTACTGCTTTCTATAGACATTGAATTGTTGTTTCTTGCAACAATTTCTATTGTTTTTTTTCTTTGCAACACATCTACTTTCGTTTATCGATTTATTTATTTAATTTTTTTCCATAAAAATAATTAGTATTAGAGAAATTGTTTTCAAACTATATGCCAATATTATATATATGTAGTATATTATGAAATGCTAACTAAAGTTTAAAGGTTTGACTATACAAACTAATAACAAACAGAAAATTTAACGCAAAAGGAAATAAATCAATCACTAGTATTATGTAACTACTACAAATGAAAAATTAAACAAAACGCTGTTTTTACTGTTTTTGTGGCTTTTTACATTCATTCAATGCTATATTTAATATACTAATTATTATTTTTTTTTTAACTTTATTAACTGCAATAGAACGTTAATAATTTTATGTAAAATAGTTTAATTTTTTCACTTGCAAACTAAAGAAGCCTGTGGTAAGTTCAGGTGTCAGTTGTAGAAAGGGGGGAATTTATTTTATTTTATTGAAAGAGGGCGGGTATAACTTTCTAAGTGGTTGAGTTTGATTTATATATTTATATAGTACAGTAAAGCCTCAACTGCATGAGCGATTGACAAGAGAGATATATAGAGAGAGTGTGTAAAAGCAAAACAAAAAAAAAAGAAACGCAAAAATAATTAAGCACAAACGGCACTTTTGTACTCACCATCAATGTTATCCGACTGATCCAGCGGTAGCTGTTTACCATCGTTCTGATCCTCTCGACTCTCTTGCTGTAGACCATGTGAGGATAATAGTTGAGACATTTCCTCGGAGTGTAGCTTCAGTGCACCGGGCTGAGCAGGGTTTGTAGATTTTTTAGGATAATATAAAAAATTTAATATTATTGTATGAATTTTATGGAAAATGCTTGAAAATATGAGTTTAAAATTCTGCTGTTAAGAACAGACTATTAAAACTAATTTCCATTCAAATTGTGAGGGTTTAAATTGAAGTGGAAAACTGTATAACTGATTTCTGAATTGAATAAAGTGGTTAAATTAAATTGAAATTAAACGCTGCCAGTAATATATTTAATAAAACCGCTCTAAATATTTAAAACTTTATTATTCCTCTTTAAAAACCGCGCTTTAGAATTAGAAGTTCAGAAAGTTTTCAGAAGCGCTAAATTGAACATGACAGTGGCAAAAACTGCGCTTGGAAATAAGTAGTTTTGGTTTTTTAGATTTCTAGAAAAAGCTGGGGAATTTTAGAAGCTTCATAGTATCGAATCAACGTTTTAAGATAATTTGTTTTCAGAAAGCTTGCAAAAGCTCTATTTTGAAAATGATAGCGGCAGAAATTGCGCTTGGAAATAAGTAATTTTGGTTTATTAAATCTATATCAATTTCAAATATTATTATGAGGAAGAAGTAGGTTTCTTAAAGAAAGCTCTGAAAGCTTTTGAAGCTTTATGCTCTCGAATTTATGTTTCATGTTGATAGTTTGGTTGACATATGGTAGGTAAATTATCTACTCTCGCGAAGTATAACCGTTTCGAAAATAAAAATTTCAAAAAGCTTTCAAAAGCTGTATTCTGATTATGATAATAGCAGCAATGGTTTTTAGATATAAATAAATTTCAAACATTATTATAAATAAACAGACGTTTTCAAGAAAAAAGCTCTGAAAGCTTGTAAAGCAAATTTATGTTTTAAGATAGTTTGGTTGACATATGGGAGGTAAATTATCTACTCTCTTGTAGTATAAGCAAATTCCAAAAAGAACTGACGAACTTTTAAAAGCTTTTAGAATTAGAAATAGCTTCAGCATGATTTTTTGTGAAAGTGTATAGGTACATAATTCAAACATTTGGTTTTAGTGTGACATTTCCTTAAGTTTTTCATTGTAGACGACCATAATGGATCTATTTCAGAACTTGTCTTTGGCAGCTGTAAATATTTATATTAGAACGGTTCAAAACAAATACTAAACTTTCGCAGAAACCTGTTTCTAACTCATTCGGCGTTCGTAGCAAAAACGATCCCACTTAAATTTAGTTTTCAAAACATTCGAATTCATAACTGTTAAAACTAGAAAGTTTTTTAAAGCGAGAACGTAGAGTTATAATAATTAACTGAATTTTAATTGTTAAGGTTTTTCATATCATATTCGCACATATATAGTCTATATAGATATGATTAACTGTGTTGGTTTTATAAAATTTAATCCTTAATTTGACAAAATTCTCTACTAAAATGGCAACACTCAAATTATTATCAAATTTCATTTCATTTATTTACATAATTTTGTAACATTCGGTGTACAAATTCACAAAGAAAATGCTTCATACTTATTCTATATTTTTTGCTTGCACATTAAAGTTATAGAACCATGAGTTTTTGAATTAAATTATAATGGAAGAGCAAAATTTTGAAATTTCTACAGATCAAATTAAATAGTTAAATTACACTTTAATACTAAATTAACCAAGCAGTGAGAGATCGTATACAGTTGTTGTTGTTGGGTGTCTTTTTCTCTCTGAGAGCGCGCTGAGTGCACTTCACACGCTATCCTCGCCCACATTTATCGTGATCACTTCCGGCGCACCCTTGCGCTTGTGCATAGTCTCGCGCAAAATAGCGCCCAATTCACCATCCACCGACATACTGCGCATACCACCACCACACCAGCACCAGCACCAGCACCAACAACACCACTCTGAGCACTACCGCCGCTCGGCGCAACCGGCGCGCTCTCCTTAACGTGCGGCTGCAATTTGTCGACCTCCAGCAACTCGCGTTCGTAGCACAAACGATGCGATTTACATTTATTGTGATGATTGACAATCTCCAGGCGGAAGTTTGAATTGCCCTCCACAAAGGAGGTGCGTATATCCGGTATGTCGTTCGACCATTTGCGACAGAATTTGCAAAACATTGTGTTGGCGATCTCATCGTATTGCAGCCAATCGAATTGAAACAGCCAATTGGAGCGGAAGCGCCCACTTTTGCGCAAACTACCACCGCTCGTGGTCGTGTTCGTGCCGCTGCCGCTCGCATGCACGGCGGTGACGCCTCCAGCGCCGTATTGCTTGCCGGGTGGCGTGTTATCGTAGGTCGCATACTTGGCAGCTTTTGGGTCGGCAGGTGTCAGCGGTCGCTGAAAGTTGTCTGTGGCGTTGAGCAGAAATTGTTGTTGCTGCTGCAGTAGCCGTTGTATGGTCGCTGTCGCAGTGGCGGTGGTCTGCGCGAGCTCGAGATCGGCGGCCAGACGCTGCGCGGGCTGATTGCTGGCGGTGAGTTGCGTTTGCGCTTGCGTCGCGTACCAATTTGTTTTGTTTTGGTGTTTGTGGGTTCGTTCCTGCTTTTCGCGCAGTTGCTGTTGCTGCTGCATAGTCTTTAGCTGTGCCTGCACTGCCTGCTGCAGCAAAAGATTCTGCTGTGTTTCTTGTTCTTCGCGCTGCTGCAGCAATTCAAACTGTTGACGCACATACTCCTGCTGCGCCGCCTGTGTTGACGCTTGCGCTGTTGATAGCAACGACGTTGCACGACGCCGACACTCCGGTGACTGCTCGCTTCTAGTCGTGCGTTTCGCCTATATTTCAAATGTGTGGGCGTGTGTGTTTTGCGATTCGCGGTGTGTGGTATCGGTAGTTGGCGCCGATTTTCGTTTTAGGCCAACGTTGGTAGTGTCGAAATGTGTTTCGGGTAAATTTAAAATAAAGGAAATAAATAAAAATGTTGATAAAAAAAATAACAGCAACAAAAACAACTTAAGAAAAGTGGAAAATTTGTGAGTATTTTGGGAGGAGGAAGGATTTCGTTTTTGCATTTACTTATATGGCTATGAGGCTGGCCGCTAAGTTTTTTCGTGCATGTGTGTTCGTCTGCGTGTGAGTATGTGTTTTCGTAAAGTTTAGTAGAAAAGCGTGCGTATAAGAAAAAAAGTTTACTGTAAAATTAAGAAAACACAAGTAAAGTGTAGAAAAGAAGGAAGGAAGTTAGGTAGGTAAGTAGGAGGAGCGTATAAGGATGTGAGGCAGTCGAGCGAGTTAGCAAGCGAGGAGTCGGGTGCGGTATTTAGCAAAGCAAAGTTGTTCAGATTTTTTCTTTTTCTCGGACGATGCGCAAGTTGCATTATATGTATGTAAGTATCTACAAGGGTTAGCGATTAGAATTGTCTTTACTAAGTAATCAAATAAACAGTAAATTACATATTATTTTTTTGGTTTAAATAATTATATAAAGCAATAACGTAAATCCTTCGTCCTTGCTGTTTGGGGAATTTCCACATTTTCTTAAGTTGCACTAAACAATTTTGCTCTACGCTTAGCAGACACTTTTGCTGCAAGCATTTTCTTTGTATTTGTTGCAATTATTTTTTGTTGTTGTTTACACTGTTTTTTTGTTCTTCCCGCATTGCGTTATGCAACGCTTATTACTTTTAAATAATAGTTTACAATTTTATTGCCATTATTTAGGTAAAGTTTTATATATGTACGAGTATGTATTTGCCGGACTTGGAACTATCGTACCGGTCCAAAGAAAAAACCTTAACAATTGATAGTGCTTACACAAATGTTGTATGTACTTATGATAGTTTAAGAACGGATTTCAGTTTGATACCACTTATGTTGCCTATGAACGAATACACTGAATTCCACATTAAAAATGTATATAGAGTCGGAAAATGTTTATAAACATGTTGACAGGCAATTGTAGTAAATTAATGTTAATGAGAATATACGACAATTTTGATGGAGTACAGGCCCAGTGTCTTTTCAATTTTTCTTCGTGTGTAACGAAATGTTGGCAACACAATTTAAGTATTTCTTAAAATTTGCTAAAACTCTTATGAAACTTAAAATAATATTTGATTCCCTACCTTCGCAACATATTTATAAACATTTCCTTATCAATATGAAGCACACGAAAATAACACAAATAATATATTTAAAGTTTTTTTTTTGGTCTCTTAGTATAGATCTAACTATTTACGCCTATATTTTTTCAATTCGCTGGTTTTTTTGTGACTACTCACCGGCAAGTATTCGGTTGGCAAAGGTACATGAGTCTCACGTTGTTGTTGTTGCAGCTGTTGCTGTTGTTGTTGTGCTTCAATTAATTCTTGTTTAATACTAAGCGCATGACTGAGACCAATACTACTGGGAATCGCACTAACACTACCGCTACCCACGCCACCTAGACCGCCACCACTGATACTCAATTGACTGACGGAGAGTGGTGAATCGCGTCGTTCGCCAACACCTGTGATGATGGCATCCTCCGATTCAGACGTGCTGCCAGTTTTTGGCACGGGACTCGATTTGAAATTGCTGCGCGAGGATGCCTGGAAAAAATTATAATTAAATTTTTTTTTGTATGGACTGTGTATAATATAGTATTCATATTTTTTTATAAATAAAGTATTACTTTACTTATCCTTTGTATTAAATAAAAAAATCCTTTACTTAGCTATTTTCAATATCAACATGAATTGGGGTTCAACTAGACCAGAGATTTGCATTAATGTTTCACCTAAGTCGTGGTTGTTAAGTCACATCAACAATGGAGTTCTATAAGTTAGAGAACAGATCTTTTTATATAAGAACTATTTTCTCGAGACGAAACAACAGCTTTACTTTGAAATGCAATTATAATTGGATGTCGGAGTTCTTTCAAAGATGACTTGCTACCTAATTTGGTAAGATCTAATTTCATAATTTTATGATATATCTAGAAATAAGAACCTAACTTTCTAACTAATGGGTATACCAATAGATCTCCATTCAAAAATAATATTTCCTTGGTCAACATCCTTTTATTATTACAGAAAGTCTTCTTTCTATGGGTGGCAGCTCCATTATAAAAATATTCTATTAATTATTATTACAGAAAAACTCTCTTCCATAGGTGGCGACTCTATTCCAAAGCCTGCCGTTTTAGGACGACATTGACAAAGTTCAGCGAATTAAGGGACAACGGCTACGCTGGCTAGGTCATGTCGTCCGAATGGATGAAAACACTCCAGCTCTGAGAGTATTCGACACAGTACCCGCCGGGGAAGGCAGAGGAAAAGGAAGACCTCCATTCCGTTGGACCAGGACAGCAAAAAGGAAGAACGACTGGTTTGCTGTTGTGAACTCGGCTATAACAGCGTGACCCCGCTTACGCCAATAAAGACGAAGTTGCCTACTTTTATCAGAAATTCCTCAATCTAAAAATAGACTTATTATATTTTTAGGAAAAACCACTTTCACGAGAAATGCGAGTGCAATATTGATAACAAAATCGCTCTATTTCTTTTTTGAACTTCCTTTGATAACATTTTTAAATTATAAATCAGCAACAGGCCCTGATAAAAATGTGTTCGTTAACAGTTCATGCTAAATGCCGTTATTTTCGTCACCGAAGTCTAAAAATATCAGACTCACTGCAGACAATGGGAAATTAATTGATAGAGAAATGTGGCAATCATGGTGAGACAGGCTAATTTGTTATGTAATTCTTCATCTCTTCATCTTCCACATACCTGAGAATCCTGAGTGTAGTGCCTGTCCTGTACATTTGCGTTATGCGTCGAGGTCAACGAATTATCACAGTTGGATGAGTTCTTACGTCTTCGCTTATTACTACCTATATGCTCCACCGGCGTGGTGGACATCTCTCTATCACGATCTCTGTTATCCTTGTTACTATAGTCTAGCTGCATGAGTTCATCACGACTATCGGCGCGTTCGCGTCCAATGCTGCTGCTGCGATCACCACTGCTGCCCCCATTGCCGGCACCACCGCCACCGCTAACACTACGCTCACTATTCGCATCGCTGATGCGACTGTTTAATATGCCACCAGCACCGCTGATACTGCCGCCAGAACAGGCTGTATTCGTCGAACCGCTGAGCGGATCTGCGCTGGCACTGCGCGTGGCCGCAGCCGCTACTGCGGCCGCCATTGCGGCTGCTGTGATTGGCGAACGTTCTCCCAAACCCAAAGCTGCTGCAGCGGATTGTAGACTGGCACTCACACTGCTCACATTAGCGGTGGCAGCTGCTGCTGCTGCAGCGGCGGCGGCATTGCGTTCGCTTAAACTGCTGCTGCTGCGATGTGAATGCATTTCGTCGCGCATATCGCGTTCGGTGGCACGGCCACGTAACTGTTGATCGCGTTCGCGTGGCTCACATTCGCTACCGCCGCTGCCGCCACCACCGAGACCGCCACTACTGTACGGTGTACGGCCGGTGGGCGAGGATATGGGCGAATCGCGGTGTTCCGTGCGATAGTTGAGGTTGTTGTTGTCCGTTAGACCACGAACCTGTGTGGCATAAGTGAGAATTTTCATGTGATTTATTCGGTCACAAATGAAAGAGTGAAATGTTTTGGCTTACCTGTAGACTCTCGGCTGTTTTGAGGAACATCGGCAGCGAACTCTGACCGACATTGACTTCGCCTTTGTACATGAAGTCGAGCAGGGAGCGCATTTCTGAGTATCTGACATCTTTTAAATAGATGATGGGATGTGGATGGCGGTTTTGCAGGAAAATTGTCTCGAAATATGGGCTGCATGCTGATAGAATCGTTTGATGCGCCTGTGCCGGTGAAAGTAAATCATATATCATGTTTTTATTGTGTATAGTAATTAATATTTTAGGAGCTTTAAATACCTTGACTGTTTCACCGTCGCATGCCAGCGTCACATCACATAGTGCCTCCCTCTGCAGCAACGAGGTTAGCACGCCAGTTAAGTTCGTCGGGTGATTGTTCCAGCGTAGACAGAATTGCTGGTCCATAGCTCCTTGGTCAGTGTGGTATCTGCGAAAAAAGGTGAAAGCAAAGCGTTGAATTAAAATATAGTAAAATATATTACTAAACATTGTGTCAAATAAACACCCGGAAATTATAATTAAATTTCCCAGGTAAATGATATTTTGCTAAGTCGTAGGACTGTCTTTAATTGCTGTGCCAAATATGAGGGCGATCCGTCAATCAGTTTGTTTATAGCAGCTGCTAACTCCGATACAGCTCAGTAGTGCGTTGCGATTTTTACAATAGATAAAAATATCGATCAAAGAATTTGTCTTAAAATTTGTATTTCTAAAAAAATTGCGAGTGGCGGAATCATTGCGAATGTTTAAAAAGGCTATCGGTGATCCAGTTTTATCAAAAACACAAGCCTACGACTGGTACGAAGCCTTGAAAGACGGTCGAGCGACCGTTGAAGTCATGCCTCGTTCTCGACTACCTTCGACCTCTTCAAGTGATGAAAATATTAAAAAAGTGAAGGATATGGTGCTTGAAAATTGTCTGCCAATTGTCTCGCGAGTCGCTTCGAATGATTTTGGTGGATATTTTGAGTATGAAACAACTACTTGCTCGATTCGTCCCGAGAAAGCTTTTTTTCCAAAACGTAAACAGGTCTCTTTGGACATGCTTGATCGTGCAAGTTCCAATCCAATTGACATGCAAAAAAGCCCACAATCATCGGAATGGACTGAAAAAGAAACCCAAAAAGACCACACGAAAGCCGTCATTGGTGTTCCGGAGGGACATATAGCCAATAAGGAGTTCTATTTGGCCGTATCGAGGCGTTTCCGTGACAAAATCCGTCGAAAATGACCGGAACTGTGGAAGAACAATTAATGGATTTATACGATGATAAGGCGCCATCGCATCGAGGCACGGTTGCGACTGAATTTAAAGCCAAAAACGCAATGAACACCATCGATCAACCACCGTATTCACCAGATTTGGCACCGTGTGATTTTTTCATGTTCCGCAAACTTAAATTGTCGCTCCGTTTAACCCGTTTTCAGTCGTTCGAAGAGATAAAGCAAACTTCACTGAAGGCCATCCCATAAAGTGCGTATGAAAAGTGTTTCGAAGACTGGAAAAATGATGGCATAGGTGTAGTGTCTGTTGGGTATTACTTTGAAGGAGACAAAATAAATATTGATGAATAACTACATAAATATTTTGCGTTTTTTATACGAGTACTTTTTTGTCGCAATGTACTATATGGGAAACCGAAAATAAGTGAATCTACTCTTTAGAGTTTAAGGTTAGATACTCAAAATTCCCTGATAACAACAATATAGTAATAGTTTTGAACTAAGATAGAATATTAGAATATTTCGAAAATTGACGAAACTTCACCAGAAACACACAAAGTTTAATGAAAACGTTATATGGATTTGAGTTTACAATAGACAATTTAGATCGAAATGATATAGATTACAAAAGTGTGTATGTTTGTATATTTATACATAAGTATATTTATTCCTCTGAACCATAAAGTGAAAAATATTATGTCTACAGGAAAGATTATTTTAATAAATAAAGCTCATTTTTAGCTGAATTTAATTATGACGGGAAATTTCCACACATTTATTTGCATGTGGAATTTGTAATCCATAATTTCATATTATACTTAATTCCCAATAATAACAAAACGACCTTTTAGACTCGCATATGTACATACATATGTACATATGTATGTATGTATTTATAATATAGCAAAATATATAGTATGTAATTTCTATAGTAACTTTATTATAATAACTTGTTAATTTACATATGTATGTACATATGACAAAAACAATGTGCAAAATTACTACGTCAAATTCCACACCGGAAACAGTGCTGACCTTAACCTTTCCGCCAAAGGAGCAACATGTAATAATTTACATTGTTTGTTTGTGTGGCAAAATAAAATCTCCCAAAAATGCGAATGCAAGCATAAAATAAAGAGTCACGCGATTATTTATTACACATACGTACGTACAGATATTTATGTATATACATATGTATGTATATACATATTGCTCACGTAGTATGTTATGATAGCGAATCTCGCGAGTAATGGGCGAAAAAAGTTCGCTTTCGCTAAACAAACACACAATAAAAGCAACAAAAGATAATAAGTATAAATGTGTATTTTGCATGAGTGTGAACAAACATTATGCATGTGTGTGTGTCTGTGCACGTAATGAACGTCTGCTTACTATGAGGTAATACGCCAGACAAACAATAACAAATCATAATAAATAAAGAATTCCGATTTGCTACCCATACGCCGTTGTAGATATGTATGTATGTTTGTGTGCGTATGTAAACACAGCAAAACAATCAGTGTAGCCGCGGAGGCAATAGTAGGAACAACAATAATCAGACAATGCGACTATTAATTCAATAATTACTTCATTCGCCGGCGAATTCCGACAGCAATCGACAGCAGCCGATCGAACGTCAAACGAAAGTGAAAGTCAATTGTTGGGACGGTTGTATTTATGTGCAGACGCGCATGTGTATGTTTGTATGTATGTGGCTGTGCAAATGGCGAGCGAATGTGAAAACGAAGACGCGGCGACAATTAAATTATGTATTAGTTAGAATAGCAACAACAATGCGAATATAAAGAATTGAAATTTCATGTAAGCAATGGCAACAGGTTTGAATATAATATAAAATAATGTGCAAAACTATTGAGAATGTTATATACAGCGTGTTCTAATAAGAGTGATATGATTTATTTAAAAAAATACACACTATTTGTTAAAGAAATTTAAATGTTTTTTTTTTTTTATTTGGTGTGAAGTACAATCGATGCAATTTAGTTCTGAATATAACATCTTTCAAATGGCTTCCACGACTTCTAACGCAGAGAACGAATTTGATGAACCCAAGTTCTTCCATTAAATCTAGCTGTCATGAACAGCACATTCAATAATGGCTTCTAAAGCTTGAAGAGAGTCAGGTTTATTGCTAAAGACCAATGACTTCAAATAACCTCACAAGAAGTAATCTAAGAACATACATAAAATCTATTAATCTAATTTAAATTTTGAAAAATAAGACAACCATTTACCGTACTTGTATCCAATAACTTTTGCGCATAAATGTAGGCAACACTTAAGAAAGTAGATATGAGATTATATATGTAAGTGTTTGTTTCAAAAGTAGATCAATAGCACTCCTTAAAAAATTTAGTTTACAAAAATTTCATTATTAAAAAATTGAAATTTTGAAATCATATAGTCTTCAACACATACTTTTAGGATACAATTGATTTCGTAATATTTTTTTTTTTTTCGTTTTAGGATTTCGGTTGCAAAGAGTGACAACAAATATTTGTGAAATATCCAAAATTGATAGTATAACATTTTAACGGGAAACACATGTATATCATAAAAATTCGGGCGATGTTCATAGTGGTTGGTAATTAATTCCTGGAAAATAAATTTGTGCGTCAAGCAATTTTAAACAAAGTGGATCTTATCAGGTCCTAAATATATTTCTTCGGAATAGCACTTCTTCGAAATAATCAAATTCGGAATACATTCGATATTGAAAAAAGTAAGGAAGGGCTAAGTTCGAGTGTGATCGAATGTTCCACTCTCTTGCAATTTGATATGATTAAAGCTGAGGCGCTGTTAAACATGTACATATGTATGTATATTAAAAAATGTTGCGAAACTTAATATTCATCATATGGCCGATATACATACATACTTGTATGTGTATGGTACAAAGTCAACTGGAAGTTAGAAAATCTTTATATTAGGTATATGGTGGTATTCAATCTATTTTTGATACGAGGATATACAATTATCAAATAAAGAATTTTCCGGATTTCAATATCTTCCAGATTGAAACGTTATTTTCTGCAAAAAGTGTTCAATACGCACTGGAGTTCTCACATTTAGCGTCCGTGTTCTTGAAAACTCATGGTCCAATTTTAAAAATTTTTGGACGTTAGATGAAATACCTTAAGGGTATTATTTGTTTAAAGTTTTATCCGGCTACATTGATTGGACCTTGATGTTTATACAGAAAAGTGAAAGATTCAAATGGAATTTAAAATTTTGTTATGTGAAAGTAGGCGTGGTTTTTCTGATTTTAAATATTTTCACACCGTGATATAGGAATATTAGGGTAATGCAATATTATATACCGAATTTCGTTGAGATCGGTCGGGTAAGTTCATATGTCATTTCGGTGCCACGCCCATCACCCAATTTTGTTTTACTTTTTTTTGTTTTTTACGGATAAACGTACAGACGGACGGACAGACACATCCGGATTTCAACTGGTCACTCCATCCTGATCATTTAGTTACATTTATATGTATGTACATAAGTATGTATATTAGGGTGTTTTTTTTTTGAACTATTAATTTTTTTCAGTCCTGTCACGAAATTTCCTTGGAAATACCCTAAAAAAAATTCCCTGAAATTTTTAGCCCGCAATATTAACATTAAGAACTGGACGAAGGCATGTAAAAATTTTCCATAGAAAATACACCACAATCATGATTTTTTATCTTAAAATTCCTACAGATCGGAGGTATTTTATCGCTTTGACTTTAGACTCATATTTCTCAGAATTGTTCATTCTACAAAAGTGCCCAGTGCAACAAAGTCGTAACTCACACCGGTGAAGTAGTACGGGGCTCTAAACCTGATTTTCCATGAAATTCGCATTTTTTTGTATATACAGATCTCGTAAATGACAAGTGCTATAGAAAAAATGTTTAGCATAAACTTGTAGGAAATTTTATTTGCTACAAAAAAGATCCGAGGTCAAAAACGCTATCATTAATATTTCTCGAGAAATTCAGCTTTTTAAGTAAGGTTTTATAGAATTTTCATAGATGGTATGTACTAAAAATTTATATTAAATTTTGTAGCAACATGTTGTTAGAGTATAAAAAAAACTGAGTGCATTAAAATAAGTGCAATTGGAGAGTGACCTCTTTTTAACGGTACAAATTTATATATTTTTTCGTTTCGATTCTTTGTTGTAAATTCAAAAAAAGGGATGTTTCAAAAATATCCCTTGTTAAGTCTCTCTCTGTATGCAGCGTAAGCGGTTACGTAACTCTCTCATTTCTTTTTGTTGCGTTTTAACGTCATTCACTGTACCTCAAATTAAGCTCAATATATAGAAATTATTAAATTGTGCCATAATGTATGCACATTTTATTCGCATCCTACGCCATTCAGCCCAGCTCCCTCACCCACAACAATTCAAGTGCGAATGTGCGATGAATGAACAACTACAACTCAAAGACGTTCGGACGTTCGGGGAGGCACTCAAGGGTTGCTACTACATTGTCGTAATCACCATAATAAATAAGCCCAACAAGTAGTCGCACTAGAACTTATCTTAAGTACACACAAGCACAACAATAACAATAAACGCAGCGCACGTACAGCGACAAAGTCATAATGCCAAACGTAAGCGCTAACGTAATCGCAAAAGCAAAACGAAATTTTTGCACAAAAAGCTCGTTACAAGCGATGCTTCATGATGCGGCGCTATCAAGCGTTCTGCGCTCCGCGAAAGAACATACAGCAAATAAAGTGTGCGATGGCGCCTACGTCGCGGTCGACAGCGTAAGCGCCGTCACTGCGCGCTGCGACGTAGTCAGGTGACGCCGGCGTCCACGCCATGGCGCTTGCTTTGCGCGGCGTGTAAACGCTGCTACAGTGGGACGAGCGGCAGGGCAGTTTGCGAAAAAGTTCTTTGACGTTTTGTTTGTTTTGTTATTCGCACTTCATTCCTTCACCAGCTGCTGACTCTATGCTTTACTTATTTTAATAGTTATTGTTGCTTTTATATGTACGCCTACATACGTGCCTATGAATGTATGTATGTATGTAAGTTTTTAATACAAGAACGTTGAGCGCGAACGAGAGAAATCGAAAAATGGCAAGAGAGCTTGTGCGCGCGGCTGTCGGTTAGACGTAAGAGAGCGTCGTATGCAGATCGCGATCACGCGGAGGCAATTAACATTGTTCTTATGTGGTGTTTTATTTTTATAAATAATGTTACATTCTTTGGCGTTGTTGTTATTTTTCATTGACATACAAATGCATGTTCATATGTATGTGTGTTTGTGGATATGATTTATTTTACTCATTCGCATTGATGGATTTGAGCAAGTGAGCGCATACGTTCGCAATTTGGACGACTCAGCAGCGCCAATGCGCGCGTGTGTATGTATGTGTTTGTAAATATGTAATGCGAGTATTTGCGCTTTACCGGTATGCGGCCGGCCGGATGGGCGGTTTGACCTCCTTTTAGGGCGCGCAAGCACACCAATACACACACGAGTCTTCAATTGATAATTTCTCAGCTGCGAACACTCGTAAAAGATTTATGTAATTGAGCAGCGAGTGATTTTTATAGTTCTATTTATATGGACGTATGTACATATGTATATACTTACATGTAAATATACTAAAGACACAACTGAAAAAAATACCAGAAATTTTTTCACTCAGCGCATCTTAGAAATTATACAGGCAGTATCAATTGGTTTGGATAATTTTATTACTGTAGAGAATGTACATACACTTTTCATTACTTCTTTAAAATTTGTACAAATAATATATTTTTTAACCTAAAATTTTGAAAAATAAGTCAACCATATATTTCTGTATGCAATAACTTTTGCGCGTAAATGTAGGCAACACTTAAGAAAGTAGTTAGGAGATTGGATATTTGTTTCAATGGTAGATCAAAAGAACTCCTTAAAAAATTTAGTGTAAAAAAATTACGACTGGAATATTGTCTATAGAGTACACTTTGATATCATATAGTCTTCAAAACATACATATATTATACTTTTCGGATACAATTGATTTCGTAGTAAACTTTCTTGTTTTAAGGTTTCATATTTCATATAATTTTAAGCAGAAAAGTCTTGCTCACCGTCAAACGCCTTAAACACACCTTTTTTTTGGAGGTACTGCTCGAGATCTACTAAAGGAAAAAAGGAATCAAATATTTTAAAAAATTAATCTCTGATTATTAAAATATATTAAATTATAAAAAGCACTTTTTTATTTATTAAATTAAATGCTTTTTAAAAAAATAATAATATTTTTCAATATTCATTGAAATTTCTAGTATTTTGTGGATTAGTTGTATGAAATAAGACTAGTCATTTCATTCTAATTAAAAAAAAAGAGTTTGAACTAGTCAAAAGGCTTGAAAGCTTTTTTTTAGCTTTCGGTTCCAAGTGGAGGTATTTTTTTCAATGCCTTTTTTTGACAGATCGCGCATGAGTCGTGTCAAGCTGTATTGTAATTTTTGTTCAGTACCCTTTGCACTCCTGAACAACGTTTACAAACCGCTTAACTTTATTACGAAAATTCACCTTTCGAAGGCCGTGGAGAGTCGATTCGGCACCGTTCGCAGCAACTCGGACTGACATATGGAACGACATGGAGCATTTTACGTCGAGATCTTAAATTGAAAGCGTATAAATTAGAACTTGTGCAGAAACTGAAACCTCTCGATCTTCGCAAGCGATATCGCATCGCTCTATGGGCTCTTGAAAAGTTCCAAGAAGATCCGATATTTTCGAGCTAAATTTTGTTCAGCGCATTTTTGGCACAATGGGTATGTAAACAAGCAAATTGCTGCATTTGGTAAGGAGAGCAACTTGAGGAGCTTCATGAGCTGCCACTTCATCCAGAAAAAACAACGGTGGTGTGGTTTGTAGGCCGGTGGAATCATCGGTCCATATTTCTTTAAAAATTATGCCGAAGAATATTCAATGAATGATAATAAACATTATCCTTTAAATTTGAAGTTTCTGTGTTTTTACTTTAAAAAAGTAAGAAACCTTGAAACGTTTCAGCCTTTACTACTCGTATATGCATATACATATGTATGTACATAATTAGTTATCTTTTTTAATATCTTATTTATTTCCAGTTTACAAATATGTTCAAAATTAGTCGTTCACATACCTACATACATATGTACATATGTATGACCACGTGTACATACATATAAATATAAGTATATGTATTAAAAAATTTGATTTCACACGCAGCGTTCAATGAACCCTATCAACGTAAATAGTGCGTAGACAACAACATTTTCAAAATACAGACAAATGCGTATACATATGTACATACAAACACATAAGTTTTTTTAATTTGTAGGCACATTTTTAGTTGCGTGTGTGCAAATTTATGTCGATAAGGCGTTGAGGTGATCGCGTTGTTTATGCGTGGAAAAGGGAAAAATATTAAAAAACAAGTAAGGAAGCGCTCAGTTCGGGTGTCACCGAACATTTTATACTCTCGCATGATAAAGTGATAATAATCTACATATTTTTTTATTTTGCTGTAAAATTAATTAGATTAGATCAATTTGTGTTCTTTGAGTATTGAATTGTATTTTCATTTCCTAATGTATATATTATACAGAGAAGGCATCAGATGGAATTCAAAATAGCGTTTTATTGGAAGAAGGCGTAGTTGTGAACCGAGTTCTCCCATATTTCGTACATGTCATCAGGGTGTTAAGAAAATATTTAATACCGAATTTCATTGAAATCGGTCTAGTAGTTCCTGAGATATGGTTTTTGGTCCATAAGTGGGCGAGGCCACGCCCATTTTCAATTTTTAAAAAAAGCCTGGGTGCACTTCTTCCGTGAAATTTTATTTAGTGTTTCTGACGTTTTTTGTTAGTCGGTTAACGCACTTTTAGTGATTTTCAACATAACCTTTGTATGGGAGGTGGGCGTGGTTATTATCCGATTTCTTCCATTTATGAACTGTATATGGAAATGCTTGAAGGAAACGACTTTATAGAGTTTGGTTGACATAGCTATAGTAGTTTTCGAGATATGTACAAAAAACTTAGTAGGGGGCGGGGCCACTCCCACTTTTCCAAAAAAATTACGTCCAAATATGAACCTCCCAAATTTTACTTTAATATCTTTATTTATGGCTTAGTTATAACAGTTTATAGGTTTTCGGTTTTCGTCATTTTGTGGGCGTGGCAGTACGCCGATTTTGCCCATCTTCGAACTTAACCTTATTATGGAGATAAGAAATACGTGTACTAAGTTTCGTCATGATATCTCAGTTTTTACTCAAGTTACAGCTTGCACGGGCGGACGGGCAGACGGACGGACGGACAGACAGACTTCAACTCTACTCGTCACCCTGATCACTTTGGTATATATAACCCTATATCTGACTCTTTTAGTTTTAGGACTTACAAACAACCGTTATGTGAACAAAACTATAATACTCTCCTTAGCAACTTTGTTGCGAGAGTATAAAAAAACAAATACATACATATATAGTAGATTAGCTATAAGTAAAAGAGTTAAGTGTGACAGGTGTTAAAGTGTATAGTACAGGACAGTGAAAAACAGACAGATGTACCTATGAAAAGCAAAAGAAGTGACAAAAGCAAAAAATAAAAAAATTAAAAAAAATATGTGCATATGTACATTTTAAAGCTAGTTAGAAGTGGCGAATTTGTTGGAGATAACTCTATTATATAAATTACCCGCATTGAGATACATATGTACGTACATACAAAAGTATGTTTTTAAAGTGAAACTTATGACTTTCATTCGAATGTTTTACACTTTTGCAATATAGCAACTAATTTAGCTAATAATTGTATATTTTCCACTGCAACTGCAGATCTGACACATGTAAATGTTAATATATGTACATATGTACATATATGTATGTATATACTCGTATTTATATATGTACGTAAGTATATATTTTTATATACATAGCTTTACATGACTTATCGCTGCTTTACACGATAAGAAGCTTTTCAAGAGTTGAAGGACATTAACCGCGCTTATAGTCATAGATAAAAGTATTGACAACCAAATGCAAACATTTATAATATAACGGTACATTTCAAATTTCGAAATTTGTTTTACCAGAACTCAACTTTATTTTTCTGAATTCATAATATCATAATTCTCATAATTCTAGAACTCTGAATATTATTTTACATTTACATACATACATACATTTATGTGTACATGTTTATACATATACATATATAATTTTTATGTTCATTCATGGACATATGTATATATTTACATATGTATATAGTAAATTACATAAGTAATTAATATACCTATGCATAAATTTACATAATTGAAATGTGTACTCATTTTTTCCTTATCTCATGCCTAGTACGAGTACTCTGGCAACGTTCAGTAATCAAACGCCTCCCTAGCATTACTCGCACATTTGATTCTATGTACTTGGAACAACTTTTGTGATTACGTTACAAATTCCAAATAAATGTTCATACGCATGTATGTATGTATATGTGTTCATTATAACAGTGTTGGCACTTTGTCTGTTGCGGGCATTTTGTTGTTGCCTTTTATTTGTTATTAACTAAGTATGTGACTGTGTGTGCCTCTGCACATGATATTGTGCGAATTGAGATGGATATTGCGCAACATTTATTGTTGTTGAGCACAAAGCAGTGCAGTATGTAGTACAGTGTGTCACAATAATGAACAGCATTTGCATTGTTTTCAGTAGAACCTTAAGGAGTTACATGGATTTACAGGTTTCAAAAAATTGATTTTTTTTATTATCTTATTAAATTTTGCGACATCCCCAGAATATTGTCCTAAATTTTCAAGATGATCCGAGTAATAGTTTCGGAGATATAGCCTTTAGATCTTTTACGCTCGAAGCTAGCTAGGTTAAGTGTGTCATCTTTAAACGCTTTTCTTCTCGAAACTGTGGTTTTGAAGTCGGTTTGGCAAGATTTCTCGAGAACTACTCAACCGATCTTTATGAAATTTTACACAGGGTTTTGAGATACAATTTTTAAAGACTTGGAAGAGGGTTTTTTCAATTACAACTATTTGAAAAAAAAGTCACGAAATTTTACTGAAATTTTCTTTTTTTTTTTGGAAAAATAACTGCAAAAAAATTCAATTTTCAATTTTTTTCCTTCGTCCAATTTCTAAGTTTTAACTAAAACACGCATTTTTTCACTTTAGATGACCCCGTAAGGAGTTATCCTGCCAATGCGGGCGCATCTTTTTTCAGAGAGCTCACCGGGAGTGGCGTCGCAATGGTCGAGTTTAAAATATTTTTTCCAAAAATTTTAGAATTTTTTTGTTAATAGTGTATGTTTGTAAACAGTAAAAAGTTCTAATAAAATATTTAATTTTTAATATAAGAAAAAAATTAAAAAAAATATTGTGTTTTATCCGAGGAAACCGATGTAGCTCCTTCAAAGAAATTGTTAACTTAAAAAATGTCTTTCGTCCATAATAAAGACGTTGCGAAGTAGAACTATACACTCATTCTATCAGTGCCCGATTGGATGCCAATCCAGCCATACCAGATAAGATAAGTGGATACCTGATCCACTCGAACATTTCCTGTTAAAAGTCATCGCCTTCATAGCTCTTTTATAAGTTTAATGTTGAAGAAAAAGCCACGATTTATCAGTAAAACGTGTCCACCGATCTTTGACTATACACCTTGTTTACGAATGACATGCCTACACATGGAAAAAAAATATCTTCCTATTAATTCAACAGTCTAGAACGCCGACGGATCGACGTTGACAATTTATTCTGGGAGTAAAGAAAACATTAAATCGGTGGTAGCTAGTTTTAGAAATAATATTTTTAGGGACCTCTAGGCCGACAGCGTCTCTAAAAACTCGTGGAGTAGGGAAATTTTTTTCACTATTCTACAAATTATATTTTGGGGACCCCAAACAGTACTCTATACGCCATAAGAACTAGATTTTTTGAAAGACTTCGATAGACCAAACCCCATAATCTCACGCCGATTTCTTGGTAATTTCTTTCTAGGGCATCATTCCTGCTAGTTCGGATGAGCAAGGAGCCCGAGAACCATTCTGTGATCGAAAGCATATAATTTTTCGTAAAATTTCGCCAACTTTTTAAGAACAATGCCTTCACATACTTTTCTCTTAGATCCCCAATTAGCATAATATTTGAGATTTCTGTGCATTTTTCGACATAAAATATAGGAAATGCGAAAATCTGAAAGCTTTATAATAACCTTTACAACAATTGTGTCAAGCATAATTTCAAACAACTTGAATTTCTAACACTGGCAGCTTGTTACTTAACAGAATATAAGTACTCGTAGAATGGCGTGAAGTGTGTTATCTCTCCCTGCGTGATATGTGTATTTGTATGTGTGTATTACATCAGCAGCACCACAAAATGCGTCGAGTGCTTTTATTGCCAGATAACGAAAACAAAAACAACAAACACAAATAATAACCAACACCGGCACTCTCCACTGTTCCTCCACACGCGCGTCAAAGCTGTGAATCTCTCCACTGCTTCGTCTATCACACCTTGCGTCGTGCACATCCGTCCTCCACCCCCGGCCCAACACGTGTTAATTTGTGATCACAATGTAGTCTTTAGGTATTTATTTGCTTTAGAGCCCATAAAAATACTTGCCAACTAACGTTTGACGCTGCGCTGCGCGGCGTAAAAGTAATTCAACGATTTACGTAAATGCCGCAGAAGAAGAAATTATCTGTAAAGAGGACGCGTGCTGCGCTACAAACGCGCGCATATATGTACAAACATAGATATGTACATATATAAATAATTCTGTATATGCATACATATAGACTTTCTGCGTGTGTTTAGCCGTCGAGCGCTCTACGTCCGTTCTTGCGTCGGCAGTCATGTGCGCGCGGTGCCGCGCTGCTGTTCAAACAAAGAAAGTGAAAATGGAAATGATTACCAAGCAAAACTAAACGAAAAACACAAACAAAGACGCGCACACACTCACAGTCACATCAGCGCCTACACACACACCAACACATCGATGCAGTTGATTGTCGGCACAATTCTATTACGACGTTTGCATACGGCGACGAGCACAGACCGCAACAGTAAGTGCGAAAAGTAACAATAACAACAAAAAATAAAGAACAATTGTAAAGAAAACTAGCTAACAAAATATTTTAGCCAAAGAAATTATTATTTTTTAATTGTACAAGTGCATGACGCTACCGCAGCTGATTGCAAACGCGATTTCACGTAGTCACTTTCAATTGTCGAAGAGCAGAGCCGCCAACCAATGCAAATACAAAATCGTAATCGTAAACGAAAGCGAAAGTTTATCTGCCGTGCGCGCAGTAATAGGCGGTGTGCGGAGGGGCGAGCGCGAGTGCAAACGGTCGGCTGGCAAAAAGTAAATAGCTTAGAACAATTGTCTCTCGCATGCTTCACAGCGTGTGCACAAACGCAGCGCGTCGCGCCATTTAGCGTCGCTGCTGTCACAGTTTGTTATTGCTACTGTCGCTTGGCCATAGCGTAATTGTGTGAAATACAGCGCAAATGATAACACAAATATTATGCATTTAGTGAGCGCCATATATGTAAATAGAGCGCCAAGTAGATGCATGTGAGGAGGAAATCAGGGAAATCATCGTAGATAAATTTGGTAATTAATTAAACTCGTATTAGTACGTATCTAATTTGACGACGACAAATTGTGGTGTAATTAAGTATAAAAAGTAAAAATAAATTAAATATTGAAGCGATAAGTGTGGACGTGACCAAATATTAGACACTCGAGGGGTGAAATATTTCCAGATTTCCGAAAAAAATTTCTAAAAAAAGAAAAGTTAACTTTGGCTGCACCGAAGCTATAACAGCCTTCAGAGGAGTATTTTTTATAGCAACTATATAACTACGATAACTATATATGTACATAACTCGCTGGAACGATGAGTTGTACGCGATATTGACATACAATAGTTCAGCGAATTGAGAGACTGCGGCTACGCTGGCTAAGTAATGTCCGAATGAAAGAAAACACTCCAGCTCTGAGGGTATTCGATGCAGTACCCGATGGGGGAAGCAGCGGAAGAGGAAGAACTCTACTCCCTTAGATAGACCAGTTGGAGTAGAACCTGACTACACTTGAAATATCCAATTGGCGCCGAACAGCGAAAGGAAAGAGCGACTGGCGCGCTGTGTTAAAATCGGCTATAACCGCGTAAAAGGGTCTACATCAATAAAGAAAAAGAAGAAGAAGATATAACCTCTATAAAAAATCTTTGTTTTTTGTTGATTTTGATCGGTCAGTTTGTATGACAGCTATTAGCAATAGTGGTCCGATCTGAACAATATGGTCGGAGACTATAGCCCAACCCTCAATACTAATATATGCCGAGTTTTGTGAAGATAAATAAAATAGTTCTGCATGGAAGGATATGGTTTTTATAGGTCAGTTTATAGGGCAGCTATGTGGTATAGTAGCTTGATTTGAAAAATATGTTCTGAGTTGGTATTATTGCTTTTGATAATAATCTGTACCAAATTTCGTGAAGATACCTTCTCAAATAAAAAAAGTTTTCTATACAAATTCTTAGTTTTGATCGATTAATTTGCATGTCAGCTGTACGCCTTAGAAGTCCGGTCTGATCAATTCGTTCAAAGATTGTAGCGTTGCCTTGCACAATAATCTATGTTTTCACACTCGGGGAAGCCGAACACATTAAGGGCTCCAGAGTGGGACAACCCGAAATCCTGCCGCACTTCGATTGCATCCCTGATAATTTAAACCACTGCGTCGCCCACTCCTAGAGAGTGCATTTTCTCCATAAAAAAAGGGTCCGAGAGATATATGGGTGAGGCGGAGTCCCTAGGAAAGAGGCTCATTGATCTTTTTCATGGATTGAACGAAGCTCAAGGAGAAGGTTGGAGGGAGAGTCTTTTGTCAGGAGCTCTCAATGAATTATTGTTTCAGACTGGTTTTCAAGCTGAAGTGTCGGTAGCAGAATTTGTACTTCAATGTAATGCGGATTCTTTTAGAGAGGTCTGCATTTATTTCGATAGAAAAGCTCCAATACACACCTTGAGCCTCCTTACAGTGTCGCAAGGTGTAGCATCAAGCTACTTCGTAATTAAACTTGTCTGAGTGCTTGACCACAGCGTGGCTGTCGGAAACTGTAATGCCGAAAAGTTCGCTAGAAACGGCACCCTTACTCAAATCTTATTAGGGTGGGAATGAACAGGTATTCCCCTGTCTTCGTGCACTCGGGCACTGGATCTATTAGCCTCGCTTGAGCTCAGTAAACGTTGGTCAGCAACCACCACTTGTGGGGTTGCGAAAGTCTGTCAGCAAAGAGTGGGAAGCAAAAGGTCCTAACTGGATATTGTCCCATTGGTACTCACGCAGTGATGCTAAAGATTTTGGAGGACGCAACTTGTTAAAGTTGAAGACCGGAAGATGAGAAGGAAATATCTAGACACTTTATCCTTCACTGTACAGCTTTCGCCAAGTTGAAGTATCTTGGTTGCCATACTTTCGATGGATCCAGCGAATTGGCTGGAGTTGATATTAGCCAGCACTATAAATTTGAGGCTGGCTCTAGATGTTTTGTATATTTACGACGTCGTTCTGATAATCAAACCTAATCTTAGTGAAGGTCAAATAAAAAAATTGTCCATCCAAACAATGTTCCGGATATAAAAAGGGTTAATAAGCATTTTCCGTGCCTTATGTTAGATGAAACAACTCTTCATAAATGGTTTGCTGGATTCATCATTAATTTTTAGGAATATTTGGGTATGCAATTTCCCGAACTACCGCTAGCACATCGTGTTATTTCGATAGTTCTAATAAAATTTGATTAATTATAGACTGAGTTATGAAAACCACGAAGAGCCCAATACAAAGTTTTACATCATGAATTTATTATTACTTTTACTACAATTAAAGCAAACAATGCAAAGAGCTTATGATACGGCTTAATAATTAATTCCAATTATAGTTTACCAGCGTACTTTCTTCACCCACGTTCTCCAACGCACACTAACTAATTCAACAGCAAAAATGCAGAATGCCAGTGTCCAAGCGAAACCGAACAAGGGCCACATAAACGAAATATATTCCATACCAAGCGGTTTTTCCAGCACACTATCTGGATGTTTAATATTCGGTATAACGCCATAACGCATTGCATCCATATATGTCAAGTCAATCCAATAATCTTGCAAGCCATGATCGGCAATGCGCATAAGAAACAGATCTAACGAGTCTTTGAAAATCGAGTTTCGCTGCAGGAATAAGCAATGGAACACACGTCGTTTCAAGTAGATGCCGGTTGGGCGAAAAATCGATTGCTTCAGCTTGCGCATTTGCAGCTTAATGTAGTACCAAGTAAATTGGTCGAGCGGGTAGGCATAGCTGGTGTTAAAGGCTAAAAGCAAATCGCGCGGCTGGTTGGATGAGTCGGCAAATACCAGCGAGTGCTCAATATGTGTACATGCCTCATCACACCACGAACGCAAATAATTGTAGAAACTGTTTGAGACCAGCACTTTGTGACCATCTTCATTTAGATCATCCCAACTTTGCGGAATGCGCACCGAAGCAGGCTTAGTCATAAACGTATTTAGATTCGCAGTGAAGTGCGTGCATAGGAATATGGTATAAACCGCCGATACGCATGTGATCAAACGAATTGTTAGCAGGTACTTCACGTAAGACGCATGCTTTACGGCAAAATTTCCCGACAAATAGTTGGGTTCCAGAAGCGCGGCGAACAAGCTTTTATGAGATTGCCTTGCCGAGCGCGCGTACTGCAGACGTCGACTGAAATAGAAGAGCACAATAGTCGGTAAACAACTGAGGAGCGAAAGTGTCAGCTTTCGAGGATCGACATAAATAGCCAGAAAACTCCTGAAGGAATAATGCCACATATTTGGCGCAATAATAAACAATCCACTAAATCCGAAAGGCCGTGAGGCGTCGTCAAAATTTGTGGGGTTTTCCGAATACTTGCGACTAGCTGGTATATCGAGCTTATTGCTTCTCATCAGCTCGACGATTTTATTGCCAGCAGTGGCATCGTCCTGTATTACCGGGATTGGGTAACTGAGCGTAGCATTTTTGTACTTCGCATATGTCTCCACTACTTTTTGCAGATAGCCACTAAGTTTTACTTGATTGTCCAGCTCGTATGTGAAAGACCATGGAAATATTTGAGCGGGAGCTGTGCGTATGCCAAAACCTTGTAGATCTTGCAGGCGTCGTGGAAACACCGTCACGTGGTTTGCAACAAATGTCTTCCTTTCCAATGCGAAACTCGGAAATATGCTGTAACTGTGAAATATTTTCGTTACTGGAAAGTCTTTAAAGATCCCAACAACATTGAGTAATTTTTCCGTCTCGCAATGGAGAAAGACCTGACTCAAGTAGGGCTCCACTGTTTTATGTGTTAGGCGCTTAGTACTGATGAGTATTATGCGCTTCTGTCGCATGCGTTCGAGTGTACTGGCGAGTGTCGATAGTTCCGTTTCGAAATCTTCTCCGATCTGTGCAATGATGAGCATATCGCTGCTAAACCTGTTTGCAATTTCTTCTTGTTTGGTTTTGTTGGCACTTTGTATTATAACAGGTTTCCAAAAGTGCTTCGTAACAGCTTGTAAAAATAAATTGAGAATTTTGCTTTTGCTTGGCTCACCGTAGAACAAGCAATTCTCAAAGTTTTCCTCGGCGCTTATTGCCACTAGAAAATCCTTGTAGCATTGCAGTTCACTGTTCGTAGTATTATTTGTAAAAACTGCCATTTCAGCCGCCGAGTTTACATGGATCACTGCAACAATTGCGAAGAGGAGCGGTATTTGCTGAGCGACCGCCATTTTGTGAGATTTCGTGAAGCTGCCGCGAGTAGTGACTTACTTCGAATGTGGTTCTAGGTACTGTGCCCAGTATTTTATTCCATTTTATTTAGTCGTAAACCAGCTTGCTTACCGCTATTTTAAAATAATTTTCCAGCTATTATACTTATCATTGATGATGTATTACAGTAATGCATTTATGACTTTTTTAATTGACCAATTCTATAATTGTCTGAAAGTATTTGCAGAGTTCACTACGTTGAGTCCCTTTATAGTTTTATAATATAACGGTCACGTCAGTTATAAGGACGTATAAGGAACGTTTTTACAAAATTTAGGGCTTTTGAGCGCTCTACCGCTACCTTTCTTCAACACAAAACGCTAATAAATGAGAGGGTGAGTGAGAATTCTTCTTCGTAATTGGTACTTGTAAACACATATTGGGTATTCTCATAACCTGACTAAGTCACTAAAAGAAATGTTTTTGTGAGTCGTGTTCGTTTCTCCCAAATTTCCTCGAACGTTTAGCGAAGTAAACTGACTAGGTCACCGAAGCAGCAAAGTCTTCTAAAGTCCTCTAAACATACCAACCGGTTTTTCCAATAGGGTTGATATGCTTTCTAAGTGCCTTTTCGGCCATTTTTAATAATATATATCTATGATCTGTAATTATTTTCATCATATTCAGTACTGTTTACAATTCCATTATGTTAATATATATGCATGAACTACGAATTATTCAATTTTATTATCAAAGCAATTGCAACTTTTCGTGTCATTTTATGGTCGTAATAATCGTCCTGTGCTAGCTATTCGTCGGATTGTTGAAATTTTCGAGCGTACAGTTTCCTTACAAAATGTTCAAGTACCAATAAGACAAAGAACCGCTCGAAGTAATAAAAATATTGCTGCCGTTCAGGCAATTGTTGCTGAATACCGAAATTTGTCGATTCCAAAACGTTCTCAAGTATTGGGACTGTCTTAAAGCACAACCTGGCGGATTTTGAGAAACGATTTGGGCTTGCATCTATATAAAAGTGTTCTCACTCAAGAACTGAATCCATTGGACCACCGTAAACGTAGTGAAGTTACTGATTTTGCCTTGGAACAACTTGAAAACAATAACGATTTTTTTAAGAAAATCATCTTCAATGAGGCTCACTTTCATTTAAGTGGTGCGGTAAATAAAAAAAAACTGTCGATTCTGGTGCGAAGCAAATCCACACATTGTTCATGAACAACCATTACATTCACTTAAATTGACAGTTTGGTGTGGTTTTCGATCTGGTGAATTTATCTGTCCGTCCTTCTTTCGAAATGAAGCTGGTGACTATTACTGTGGATGGAAAGCGGTAAAGATTTGGTGTGGTTTTCGGTCTGGTGAATTTATCTGTCCTTACTTCTTTCGAAATGAAGCTGGTGACACGATTACTGTGGATGGAAAGCGGTAAAGATCGATGATAACTAACTTTTTATGGTCGAAATAGGAAGCAGTTGTTCTTGAAAACATAGAGTTCCAAGATGGGGTTACGTGCCACACAGCAAGTGCAGCAACCGAATTATTGCAGGAAAAGTTTGGAAATTTGATTATTTCAAGAAATTGTGACATTGAATGGCCACCAAGAAGTTGTGATTTAACACCATTAGACTACTTTTTGTGGGGTTATTTGAAGTCATTGGTCTTTAACAATAAACTAGACTCTCTTCAAGCTTTAGATGTCAATATTGAACGTGCTATTGCAAAAATTGGTTTCATCGAATTCGTTCCTGGAAGAGAAGTTGTGGAATGATTTTAAATTCAGAACTTAATTGTATCGTTTTTTCGCAACGTCGATTCATCAGATATTGTCATAGATTGTCATTGAGGATGATGAGTGACTGACAGAGTTTGGTCTTTGTTCGTCGAAAGAGGACTTTACTTCTCAATTGAATCCGAAGTACGCCAGTAAAGAAGAAGAATTGTATCGATTGTACTTCACACTACATAAAAAAAATTTGAATTTCCTTAAAAATTAGTGCGGTTTTGTTTTTTTTTTTGTGAGAAAGACTCGTATAACTCTCTAGAGCTAGACATGACAAAATTTAAACGTGAAGATCAACAGATACTATTGAACTGGTTAGAACTACCCGGAGCTTATAAAATATGATAGAACCAAAATAAAACTAACCTAGCTCTGACAGTCCTTTCTGAGAGTAACAATATATAGAATTTCCTTGTGTCAGGTTTTAATAAACATTTATTTGAGTATTAAAAAATGTCAGATGGTTATCTGAATGATATAAAAATTGGCAATAGCAAAAACGACGATTTTTAGTGTATTTGGTTTTATAGAAACTTTGAAGTGAAGTAATCAAAGTAAACCACAAATCAACCATTATATAACTAGGTCTAGGACAACTGAGGTCTTTTTCGGTCTCCTTTATTTTCAGTACGAACATTTTAGCTGCAACCTAGCATTTTCTGACTAGTTTGATCTATCAGAAATAAGAGGCTATTTATTTTCTAATCTGATCTTTCACTGCTGGGTCCACTACAAGTGTGCTGGGGTGTGCACACTTTCAAACTCTGCTCCACCTGGATTCTCACATTTGTCAATATAATGCCCCTAGCGGCAAATCTCGAGAAATTAAGCGTAAATTAAAAGCACAAAATGAAAAAAATATATAAAAACAAAAACGTATGTATGTATGATTCTACCTTCACATATACTCACATATACATAGACATATATTATTATTAGATAATAGGTAATCTCGAACGAAAGCGAATTTGTATAGAAATAACATTAAAAATACACTTTATGAATGCAAAGCGCAGCGTGGCATTGAGTTTCTGTACTTGATAAGCTGACGATTGTTGCTATTGTGGTTGTTGTAATGACATCAGTAAACCGGCTAATAATAATGCAAAAGCACGGTCATGACAAATAAAAAAGGGTGAAAGTGAATTAAAGTAATTAATTTTTTTGCTGAGCATTAATTGTAAAGTGATTCACAGCTGACCGTGATTGTGATGAGAATGAAATAATAACGGGTTTTGGTGGTTATGAAATGTTATTCTGACTGTTTATATTTTTGTAATTTGTATGCGTAATTACAGCTTATGTTTTAAGTGCAAAAAATAATAAATTTTACTTCGTAAATATTTTTTTATATTTTTAAAAAATTAATTTTTTGTTCATTCGCAGTTCGAGGAAAAATTGGATTTGCATATTTTTGTGAAATCATAGTCAAACTCGTTTTCAGTATCATATGCGCCTTGAATGTTATTCGGAATTCGGACAGCAATTATCTTCGAGAAATTTTGTGGCATTTCTAACTTTAACTACTTTTGACTTTCAACTAGTTAGCAGCAATTAGTTCTGGTTTAGTTCTTAAGATTTACACGTGCGCAGCATTTTCTTGTGTGTTTCTCGAATTTTGACAAATTGCTGTCAGTCATTCTTCTAGGAAATGCTGCTGCACTTTTGAATCCGGCTAATGCAAGCAACTTTCTGTTTTTATGAAAAACAATAACAAAGCAAACTTCAGTGACTGAGCGCAAGTGTCGGTGCGGTGTGATATTTTGTAAGATATCACCATGGCCTATTAATTGTATATGTATGTATGTATCCGCTTCCCATTAAATCCGTCGGTTTGCCCAAGACTTGCCAAGACCGCACACAGTCTCCGCACCAACAGAGTGCAATTTGAAATGTTGTAGTTATCTTTGTTGTTGTTTTGTGCAGTCGGAACTTGTGGAGTTAACAACTTTGTTGCATACTTTTCTGCCGCACGCCAACAATAACAATAGTTGAATTGGCAGTGTTATTGTACACGCATTTTGCATTTTGATTGTTGTTGTAAACGGGAAGTGGTTGTCTTGTTGCGCCAAAATCGTCTATAAAATCTTTTAACGAATATTCCTTGTGTTTGGAGTAACTTAAATCATGGCACTTTTCCTTTTAACGGTATTTCCGTATGTTTCTTGCTTGGAGTAATTGCCAGCTAAGTCATGTACGGCTACAAAATCCAGAAATATCACTTAAATGTTACAAGAATTTATCCGGTCAAAAACCAATTTGTGTTGGCGATAAATTATGTTGGGACCACTAAGTTATAAGCTATTTCCATTGTTCATTGTTGATAGATAAGAGATTCCCCGAAGGTAGTAATTCTGTAAACTTAAAGATTTCCCACAAAACAAAACTTAACCTCATTACTTGATTACTTAATTTCGCCTGATTCCTCATTCTGCGGTCCATTTTTATTAATTTGAGCCCCTCGTTGCAGCTTAGTAAAGAAGTAGTAGAAGTAATGTGGTTTACAAGAAGGCAATTTTTAATTATTTGAAACCTCTCCCTTAGCTTAAAGTTTTGTAGGTCTTGCCTAAATTCTTTACTTTGCAACAGATGACCTTGTAAGTTTTCAGTTGATCACGAAGACTTAATGGTGTTTGGAGAATCTGTTACGAAGTATAAATACTCGTATGCTCGAAGGTCTTTTGTTGCCTATCGAGTGGCAACTGCTGTTACGAGTAGAAAACCTTTGTAATATTAGTCGGCATTGGCATCAAACCCAGGTCCTGCACACTGATGGAACTCACTTTAACGATTATAAATATGATTGAAAATGAAATCGGATTATAACACCGCCTTCTTCCCATATAACAATTCTGTTTTAAACTACTAAAAGCGAAAAATCTGAAGCATTTAATATAAAATTTTAAAGCCGAGATGGCACCAGAAGGCTTTATAGCAGCCGCCCATATTTACGTCAAAAGCCGTATATCGGGGCCTACTTGGCCTATTTCAACTAAATTCGGTATGTAATATTTTCCTAACATTTTTACATCACAATGTGAAAATGGGCGAAATCAGACAAAAACCACGCCTACATAATTTTAAATTCCATTCGATTCTTTCACTTTCCAGTACAAAAATGAAGAATCAATCAATAAAAAAATCGATAAAACTGAATAGTGTTTTTGAGGTGTGCCACTTTATGATCAAAGAGTGTCCAAATCGGACATAAACTAGTTTAGCCTCCAGATACTGAATATTTGGACTCCAGTTTATATTGTGAGCTTTTTACTAAAAATATCGGTCAATCTGTGAGATATTGGGTTGATCGAACAAATAATTATTTTACCTTATTCTCTCATAAAGTTGGGTGAAAACTAATATTAGGATTTTGTAGCATCTAGTTCACTTAATTTCTTATATATAAGTAATTGTTTGTGAGGTACCTTAACGAATTTTGATATGCGACTCGCTATTAAACAGTTGAAGTATTTTGGAAATCTGCACTGAGGATAATATCGGCCAAGTTCAACCAGATGGTATCTTGATCAAGTACACGTTCTAGGGATCTTTGTTCTGAGTATATTCCTATTCCCAGATATAATGTACATATTGGTCGTGCGTCCTCACTAGAGCCATTTGGAAACCATCTATTTCAAAATTCTCTCATATAGGGTTTGTTGAATTGAAATTCCAGACTGCTAATAAGCCAAATTGTTCCAAATCAGCTTTATTTCGTGTTCCGTAGATTTATGTTTGATCATTGTTGGGCATCATCTTGAATCTTGCGTTCCTATGCGCGAGTACAGTTTTGTTGAATATGGCATTTTTTGTTACTTTTTTCTTTGCCTGTATATATGTATGTATGTATTCAGTTCTATATGCATACTTATATTATTGATAATTTGCTTCAAAATCTCAAGCGTCTTGCGAATGCTGACGAGCAATAAAAATTTTGCAGTCAAATAGGAAAGCGAGCTCTTATACTATATAAGTACAACTGTATGTGTGTATGTATGTATGTGGTATACAGTCAAACCTGGGTAAGTGAGAACTGGACTAGTAACAAAACTCTATAAGTGAGAGTAATAGCCAGGAGCCGTCATTTTAAGCTCCCGAAACCTCTATTAGCGAGAAACAGAATCCTCTGTAAGAGAGAGTCGTTTTTCCCTCATGGACCTCCGTAAGTGAGAATGCTACTTATCTACACCTCTATAAGCGACAGTCAAGCTTTATTTATTTATGTATGTTATTCAGGAGGAACTTTAGTTACCATAAGAATACATACATACATAAAAGATACACACATACAGTAACAAATGACAAAACAAACTACAAAATTTAACATCTGCTACTTTATGGCTCATTCTTAACTTTCGTGAAACTTCCTACAATTGTTTTTATATTGTTTTCTTGCCAATATTGTGCCTATTCTATTGCGTGGAACTAAATAACGATGTTATTTTATCGCACTCGGGTTAGCGAGAAACCTCTATAAGCGAGAATGAGGTTGTGCTCCCTTGAACTCTCGCTTATCCAGGTTTGACTGTATATGTACATATGTATGTCTAATTCATATGTATATGTTGATGCTGGATGAGTGTGTTTCTATGAGTTTGACTATCTGAATATTAGAAGGGTCGTAAAGTTCAATTTGACCGCGAACGCTTACGATTCCCCCACTGGTGGCTTGCTCAGATAGAGGTAAGGGTGTGTGTTTCTAGATTGCATAACAGAGTAGTTATTTCAGTGAGATATGCTTTGGTTGTCGTTTTTGACATTTTGATACTACTCATAATATTATCAAGCCGCGGGCATATGTTAGTACATAGTACATGTACATATACATATTTTTATACTCTCGCAACAAAGTTGCTAAGGAGAGTATTATAGTTTTGTTCACGTAACGGTTGTTTGTAAGTCCTAAAACTAAAAGAGTCAGATATGGGGTTATATATACCAAAGTGATCAGGGTGACAAGTAGAGTTGAAATCCGGATGTCTGTCTGTCCGTCCGTCTGTCCGTGCAAGCTGTAACTTGAGTAAAAATTGAGATATCATGATTAAACTTGGTACACGTATTTCTTGGCTCCATAAGAAAATTAAGTTCGATGATGTGCAAAATCGGCCCACTGTCACGCCCACAAAATGGCGAAAACCGAAAACCTATAAAGTGTCATAACTAAGCCATAAATAAAGATATTAAAGTGAAATTTGGCATAAAGGATTGCATTAGGGGGGGCATATTTGGACGTAATTTTTTGGGAAAAGTGGGCGTGGCCCCGCCCCCTACTAAGTTTTTTGTACATATCTCGGAAACTACTATAGCTATGTCAACCAAACTCTATAGAGTCGTTTCCTTCAGGCATTGCCATATACAGTTTAAAAATGGAAGAAATCGGATAATAACAACGCCCACCTCCCACACAAAGGTTATGTTGAAAATCACTAAAAGTGCGTTAACCGACTAACAAAAAACGTCAGAAACACTAAATTTTACGGAAGAAATGGCAGAAGGAAGCTGCACCCAGGCTTTTTTTAAAAATTGAAAATGGGCGTGGCGTTGCCCACTTATGGACCAAAAACCATATCTCAGGAACTACTTTACCGATTTCAATGAAATTCGGTACATAATATTTTCTTAACACCCTGATGACATGTACGAAATATGGGTGAAATCGGTTCACAACCACGCCTTCTTCCAATATAACGCTATTTTTAATTCCATCTGATGCCTTCTCTGTATAATATATATGTACATTAGGAACCAATGATGATAGCGGAATAAAACTTTACACAAATACGGTATTTGAAAAATATGTAAATGACGGATAATGAAATCTCGATTATCACTTTATCATGCGAGAGTATAAAATGTTCGGTGACACCCGAACTTAGCCCTTCCTTACTTGTTGTAATCTCTTTTGTATTCTCAAAAAATCGATTCAATTTCATTTCGCACATAAAAACTGTCGATATGTATGTAAATGCAATTATGTAAGAGCAGACATAGGGACGTCATTTGCACAGATACCTACATATGTATGTATGTACATATTAATATAGTTATATATGACATGTGTATGTGCATATTGATATTAGTTCGTTGCAAAAATTGATAATCCATCAAAATATCGCTATTTTTCCAATATGGTTAGTGCTTAAATTCGTAGATAAAATCATACATTTGTGTACATTCGTACATATGTACATACATACATATATACCCGTATTCATAGTTTCAAAGCGCGTTGGTTGTTTTGCGTGCGGCTTTGTTAATATGTAATGAGCCCACATTTTGGTCATACATATGTATGTATGTGATGTTCGCCCTTTGCGTAGGTGCTAATGTATATTGTGCATATACATACATACATACATACATATATGTATGTACATATGTGTGTATATTTGCACGGATGTGTACCCTGCCCTATACGGCGCACCACACTTTAACACCCACTATTCTTAGCTGTAACATTAAGACATATACAAGTTTTTGATGAATATTAGGGATGTTCTTATTTTTATTTTTTTTATAAAATATATTTTTCTCAAAATCGTCTGTGAGAAATTAAAATATACAATTTGATATACAGTATGAAAATCGATCCTCAAAACATTTTTAGCTGCATATTAGGGATATCCTTATATTGCATTAATTTTATTTACAAAAAAAATGGTTATGTGAATTTATGAACAAAAAATAAAAATAATTAAATTCGACATTGGTATGTTTTTTGTTCAAATATTTTATTTTTAGATTTGTTGCTTTTAATTATTAAAATTTTCAGGCTACTAGTTTTCGATTAACAAAGGCCGCTAACCTCTGACTTATAATTTCTTCCACATACTTTAATGTTGAAAACTGTGCAATGTTTCTTCAATGTATATTAAGGGACATTGTACATTGTACATTGGAGACCTAGTAGGGCCTAAAAAACGATTTTGCGGAATTAGAAAAACTACTAACATAAGCTAACAGTGATTCTTTCTCCATGCATGAAACCTAAAAATAAATTCTGTATCAGAGATATTGTCCGACCAATGACCATCCAATGAAAAAAAAATCAAACATTTAAACTCCAAAAATATTTTTAATATGCATTTAAAAGTTTACTATGTTATTTTGTATTTTCCAATATATCCAGTATGTAAGAATAAAAAATTAGCTTTTTGGGAAATTAATTATTGTTGTTAAACTATTTTTATTTGGCTTGACAAGATATATAGTTTTTAAACATTTTTAACATTGAAAAAGTTTGCTGTTGGAATAAATTAGAAATAAGAATGCTTTTTGTTTGCAAAATAATAGTCAATAAAAATAAGTTTTATAAAAATTTTTATCCTAAAAAAAATTAAGAAATTTGGAATAAATACGGACACCCCTATTAAAACAAAACACCATATGTGTACATCAACGCTGCCGCTTTTACTGCGGCACTTAATGTAAAATTTACAGTTATATTGATTTAGCTTTAGGTGTTGACTGGCATATGACTACACAAGCATACACACACACATACACATATACGCGCATGTAAAACCATAAAAGTCCACCTACATAAGTAACTGCATATACAGATGTGTAGGTATGTATGTCTGTATATTCGCCTCATCTATCTTTAGCGCTGTGAGTCTTTCATATTCGCGCTCGCCTGCTTGTAAGCGGTGGGAGTACGTACATATGTATGTATGTGCCTCCGGTACTTGAAGTGTGCTGCGTAAGTATGAGTTGAGTTTTTTTGCACTTTATCTGTCTTATTACTATTTTTCGTTGTGGTTTGTTATTTTTATTGCCATGCTCATTTCCTTTCGAACTTATCTACCGATTTTCGTTTTTTATTTCGCCCTAAACAACAACAACAGTTAGGCTTTGGATTGTAAACTTGGCCGACTGAAGTTGTTTAAATTATGTACTTATTCAACAGTCGGCAGTACTCATTGCTGCAAAAACAACAAAGCTACAAACATGCGTGAAATAGTGACTTTTCGTACCTCGGTCCGGTTCTAATCGTAGGTATATAAGTATGTACATATGTATGTATGTGTATATGTTATCTAAGTACCTTATTAGCAGTAAAAACTTATGTAGACACATACTTACATACATAGTTGTTTGTAATATCGGTCACACAACGCCATATTTGTATGTGTGTGTACATATGTATGTAGATTTCAGAAATTCCGCTTGGAGGCACATTTCACCTATTAGTACCTTTTTATCGCTTTATGCGCCTTTTACTGTGCGCATTGCCTAGAAATGTGTAAATTACTTGGGATTTATTACATTGTCTATTGTTGACATTTTAAACTTTGCAACGTGTGTGTGCGAGTGTTTGCCTTTTACATTCACAATTTCCAGGGAAATACGAAGGTTGAAATTCCAAGCATTACTAAGACAAACACTTGCGGCTGGGTATTGACGTGTACTTTTTTGTCACTTTTTCTTCACTTCAAAATTGATTCATTCGGTCTGTGAACTCGTAAAATTTTATAGTACGGTTTAAACTTGAAAAATCACCGGTGAAATGAAATTTCGATAACGGAAACGATTACCACAAATTTAGACTTATTTCTTTAATAATTTACTATGTTCCGGGAATTGACTACTAGAAAAGTGTCATTGTTATCATTTCCTCATGTTGACCTAGGTGTTGAATCCGGGATTTTGACGCTTCCATGTAAAGTACAGTGAACTATTTAGGGCTCATCTTAGGTAAGAAGCTTTTATGGAACACAGTTGCAAGGAAGCTTGAGAGCGTCAACGAGCGGCACTTATCGGTATGTAAGGTCCACAACAACCGAGGCATTTAATGACATTCTTCATATAGCACCCATTAATATAGCCGACATGTGACGAGAAAATTGCTATCAGACTCACAGAAGAATGAGCATGTATTTGAACATTTTAAAACACGCTTGGAGTTGTTATTGTATGTCCTAGGTTATAAGGTCGTCAAACTAAACTCTAGCAGCATTTTCTCTGTACACGGAGATGGAGGTAGGAAGAAGAAACTGGAGAAGAGTGGCTGTGGTTTTCATTACGGAGAAATCAAAGCTTGAGGGTAAGGTTGGCAGAATAATATATTCTTAAGAACTCTCTTTTTATTTCAGTTTAGGACTACCCGGCTACTGTAGTGTTCTTCGAACCGAGTTTATTCCCATTAAAGTAGCAGATGATTTACTGCTCCACTACTCCCCATTACTCCACTCAAATGGCAGAACGAGGATACTAGCTTAGAGCTCACGAACCGTGTGTTCAAGGTTGACTGTCTAACCTCGTTTTCAATGACATCAATTAATTTTGTTTTAAGGCTGAATCAGATAACTGTAAAGCCGACAAGCTGGTAAGGAAATGTCGGTGTTTTGCTCTATTCATGCATTTTACTACTGGATAGCCGAGCTTCGCAGGAGCTTAGACAGCGCTGGCGAAACAATCTCTTGACTCAAGTTCGGTCGCAAGAAATCCAGTGAAATCTGTGCTCTCAGTCCAGTTCTTTCTTGATTGTGTCACCTTTGCAAGATCAAGGCTTACACACTTGGGAGCTGATATTCATTTCAGATATCCCACAGTGCTAGTGGGGAAAGAAATTAATCGCCTTTGGCGCTTTGTCTATGTTTAAGTTCGGATCAGCCATATCCTATTAGTTGCTTAATTAATAGGCACTTAATTAGTAGTCCATTTAGTCCTAAGTTGGAGTATTTAGAACTTGTTCGAAAAATATTGCAAAAAACCTATAGGTTCACAGAGATCTTTTTGATGGTTTTTAATTAAAGTCTACTTTTCGATTTTTGTAGAAGTCAGAATCTTTATTCACGAAAATATTTAATTTTTCTTCCAAGAGTATTTGCTGTACAGTGTTCTGAAGAAAATACGCTTCCACGGGTTACTTAATGCACAATTTGTGGTCTCTTAGCCTCCGACTTATAATTCCAGGAAATGCATTATTTGTTGTTGTACACATATATAATACTCAATAATCGCATATTTTGATAAGATAAATATCAATTTTCCCTATAAATACAAAACAAATCCCAGTATTTACTAAGAAAGTTAGTTCAAGCGTTACTCATACGCCACGTAGTCATTTTACCGGCACACACACGATCACACATACACACATCACATTAGGTTTACTTAAAGAAGGAGCAGTGAATTAAAACAAATTGCCATTAGTTAGCAACAGTTGATGAATGAGCAACAACAACAGCAACAGCAACAAAAAGACTTTTATAAAAGAAAACAACAACAAGAGCAACACCCACATTTGCACACTCGCCCAAAAAGTGAATTGAAATAATTTGTAATGAATAGCTGACGGCTGGCATTTCGATGCGTTGACCCACTCTGCCAAATGCGGCATGCCGCGCGCCGAGTGCGTGCCCATGAGGGGGGGTGCAAGTGCGCGTTGCGTCGGCGATGCGAGCGCTGAGTGCGCGGCATGCAACCGCAATGTTGCTGCAACAGACTTGTACAACGCCTACGCGTACGCAAATTTCCAACAATCATAACAACAACAACAACACTACCGGCAACAAAAACAACAGCAAGAATATTTTCAATTTGTGCTCATACGCGCTGTGCAAATATTGGAATTATGAGTAATAAATGTGCAACACTCGCTGGCGGCCGTTAGTTGTCATTAAGTGGCGGCGAAGGCGGCGCATTGCCAAACAGCGGCCGATTGAGCGGCAAGCGCTGGTGTCGGCGCGGTGTGGGCGGTGCACGGTGTGTGTTGCGTGGCAAAAGTGCAGTGTGATGTGGCTAATTGCCGCTTTGCTCAGTGGCGACAAGTGATTTAATTTGTGTATGTGTGTGTGTGTATGTACGCTTGCGATATTTTTGTGAATTATGCAGCTGTGTTCGTCAACTGCGAGTTGTTGCAGCTTTTGTGGCAATTAAACGTGCTAATTTTCGCCGTTGCTTAAAGACGTCACTTGTGGCGATTAAATTTGTTAATTTCGCCATTTGTTTGGTGTTTGTGTGTGTGTTTGAAGAAACTTTAAGGTTATTTGTTGCGGAAATAGATTTGAGTTGTTGTGTTGTATAGTTGCTTATGTGCGGCATATAAAGCATGTATATTTCGGTTGAGCGCAGTCTATAAAATATTTATTATTCCGTTAATTGCAGAGGTGCATACCTTTGTCGAAAATATTTTAGTATCAATCTTTTCATTTTTGAAAATTTTTTTTTTATGAAAAGGGACTGTTACATATCTACACTAATACTATAAAGAGGAAAGATTTGTACCTATTTTTGTATGTTTGTATGTTTGTAATGAATAGGCTCAAAAAGTACTGGGCCGATTAAAAAAATTCTTTCACCAATAGAATGCTACATTCTTCCAATTTAACATAGGCTACATTTCATTTTGAAAAAAATTAGTCTTAAAATGCCTTTCGTCGAATGCGCTGCCGAAACTATTAGCGATAGAACAAAATAATGTACAACAATATTGAAGAATATCATAATGTCTACAAAAAACTCAGCGGTAGCTTATGTCCAACTATTGTAGTTATGTCACTACAACAACTTTTTTCATTTTTAACATTAATGAAAATGCTAACCAAATTCAAACCATGCTATTTATGTGTTTATATTAATGTGTATTTCAACTCAAAGAATACAGTACAGTCCTTGGAAACACCGCCAGCAACAAAATTAACATTGGCGAGTTATTTCTCAACTTTCGTCAGTGATCCGTTTACGAGAACGTTGCTCTATTCGGAAATACCCTGGTATTATACATGGAATGCATCGAAGAAATAGTTGCGCAGAAAGCAAGGCCAACCAGTAGATTGAAATCCAGATGTGTTCTCAACTAATGCATTAGGACGAATTTACACAATCCACCCGAAAAACGACGACTGCTTCTACCTTCGGTTGCTATTGATTAATGTACGCGGTTCAACTTTATTTCAGTCATTGCGTACTGTGAATGGTACGGTGTGTGCAAGTTTTGGAGAAGTAAGCCAGCAATTACAATTGCTGGAACACGTTAATCACTGGAATGAAAATAAAGTTCGCACACTTTTCGCGATAATCATTTCGACATATCAGCATTCAAATCCGCGTCAATTATGGGATACGAACAAAAAAGGCCTTCACTAAAAATTGGAAATGGCAGAATTTCGGTTGATACTTCCGGTAGTTCGATATCAATTCCATCTTCCCTTTGTCAATTCACGAAAGATGAACTCATCACAAATGTTCGGACATTGGCCAAATTATCGTAACTACGATTCCTTAAGTGCACGCGCAATGTTAGCTGCCAAAAATACCGATGTTGTTGACTTAAACTGGAAGATTCAAAGTTAAATTCCGGGAGACTTGCGCTCATACAAATCGTTCGATCGCCTTGACAATGAAGACGGCGCCGTGAATTATCCAGTGGTATTTCTAAATTCTTTGGACAGGCTTGGTATGCCACCGCATCGTTTGCGTCTCAAAGTAGGATCGGTCGTTATTATGTTTCGCAATCATCATGTCACGAAACTGTGTAATGGAACCCGACTGATTGTGACGCACCTATCGAATACAAGGGGCAGAATGCTTGATTCTACGCATTCCTTTGAGTTCTAACGATTTCCTATTTCAGTTCAAACGTATTTCGTTTCCAGTCAAAATTGCATGTGAGATGATGTTTTTCACACGGCCGTGGCGTGCTCACGAGTTGGAAAACCATCTTCTCTGTACACCGGAACAGAAACCAAAAAATGTTGTTTATCAAGCTGCGTTACATTGAAAAAAAAAAAAAAAAAAAATTAAATGATAAATTTAACTTTCTTTTCATAGTGTGAAAATGGAAGTTATCCCCGACCACTTCATATAACGGTACAGTTAAAAACTACTAAAAGCGCAATAAATCAATAACTAAATTACCCAGAGTTTAAATTTTACCAACGAGATGGTATGAGAGCCGGTGCGGAAATTGGACGATGGGCACGGCACCGCCCACTTTGAAATTTCACATTTTGCGACTCGCAAGACCGATTTCGATTAAATTTAGTTCGTGGCATTCTTCTCATATTCCTATGTCACAGTGCAAAAATTGGGAAAATCGGTCCAAAATCACGCCCACTTCCCATATAGCACAATTAAATTCCATTTGATTCCTTCCTTTATAGTATACAATTCAATAAGCAATTAATATAACGGCATAAAATGTAACATGAGTAATGCCTTTAGAGTATACAACCTCATGACCAAATATTGCCCGAATACAAGAAAAACTGTTCGAGCTCTTAGGTACCAAATATGTGGACCTCGGCATATAGAGTTGACTTTTGGCAGAAAATATCGGTCAATGCATGGGATATACAATTGAAATTCAGACAGAATCTTCAACTGATAATAATATCCCTGTGTATGAAAAATGGGTTGAATGGGGGACCGAATTCAACTTTGTTGTTGTTGCTCTTGTATGTTAAACGTGCATCGCCTAAGATAGCGGGGAGTGAAAAGGCGAATCGATGATAACCACAGATTTCGCGATTGTATTCTTGAGGTCTATAAAAACGAAATAGAATTCAGAACTGGTGTTTCAATGGCTTCAGTATGATTGCTCGTGATCTTCTACTTTATAATCAGTTTTATCGAACTACTAATAATAATATCTACTTACTTACGTTTAATGTTAGACATTGTTTACTAAAACCAATTGATACCAAAATTGGTTTTAAATAGAGACAATGCTGCTATAAACGACAGCAAAGAGCGTGATGAGCTTTACGAATAAGACGATAACCAGCTTTCGTACAAAGTTCAGTGAGAACCCTTTATCTGGGTTAGGTTCTACTAAAGGAAACAAGAAAACTTGTGATGCAGAAAGGTTCCAAGTAATCGATATACATATGTATATGGTACAATTGATTTTCTGAAGTCGTTTGTAAGTAATTTCGAAGAGGAATAATACTATGGATTTTCTTGAGAACGCAGGCATAAAATTAATATTTCGAAAATGTTAAATTATTGCATTTTTAAAAGTGAATACAAAAGCTGGTAGAAATTACTGTAAAAAGCACTTGTAGACACTGGCGCAAACGTTATGCGCTAGATACAAATAATTTTGAACAGTTGAAAAATTGCTCAGAACTTGGTAATTAGAGCAAGTGGAATTTGAAAAATATACAAAAATAAAAAAAGAAACAAAATTAAGGTAAAAATAAGGTGAAAACAAGGAGAAAATTAAACAAAATACAAAAACAAATATTATTTGCAATTACAATGACATTTCGTATTTGTCAGCGTGTTTAGCATGACCTAAATTTAGAATAGACAAACAAGTGAGCAACTTAACAGCAGCAGCAACAGCAAGAACAATGATTGACTTACTGAATAGATACATATATACATTTGTGTACATACACATAAACTACACATAATACATATGTAGATATATAAAATGAAATGCGAATTTCTTGAGTGAACGTGCCCATTAAAGTTTTACCCAGCCGGTAAAAATTCTACTGAACCGCGTTGGAAATGAAATGAGCTGAACTGAAAGGAGCACAACTGTTAATTTAAATTATTGCTATCTATACTAAATTGCGGCGAATTCAAGGAAAACTCGGCGTGGGCGGTATACCAAATGTACATACATACATATATTTGTATCTACATATTTGCATTTGTGTGTGTGATTTCGACATTCCCACTTTCTTGTTTTTGGGGGCATATACAGCAGGTGCATGGTGTCTAAAGCAACGACTATAAGTATTTCGTTCGAAGGTGTTAAGGCGCTATTTCTGTTACATACAAATACGTAATTTAGAATTTTGAAAATTTCTTAGTTGATGTTAGTTTTCAAAATCATTTTTTCAACCTTCTGATGGTCCAAGGAGTTTTCATAAAACAGGGTACGATGTATAAATTTCTTAATGCTCTACTTTCGTTTGTTGACTATCTGTGACATAAAATTAAAAAAATATTATTATGAAAGAGTTTTTCCCTCTGCTATGATTACCACTTGAAATAAAGGTATAAAAAAGCAAATTGGTCTTGTAGAATCCGTTGGAATTAGTTGATGTTAAAAAATGGACCATTCTCAAAAAATATGTAACTGTAATGTATCGCATGTCATGAGATGAGTTTGGATTGGATAATTGGACTAATTCCAAGTTATTGTGTTGGGCCAATTTTGTATGCGTTTTGTTATTAGCTTTTGGTCTAGATCTCATTCCCTGATAGAAGCAAAAAAAAAATACCAAAGGGTGTTTTTCTTTCAAATTGCACTTCAGTTTCAATCAGCTGAGGTGTCACGTATATATTTTTGTAATAAAATGACATCAATGAAAGGCATTTACATTTACATAATATACAAAAAAATTATTAGTACAAATTATTCAAAGAGTGTCGAGAACGCGTTGACGACGAACCACGTACATGGCGGCCAACAAGATCAACTGATCATCAACACGGCAATAAAATAAAAGAATTGGTGCTTGAGAATGGACGATAAACAGTCACAGATCTTGCTGGCATCGTTGGAATAACGGAAGGATCAGTGAAAATCACTTGGAAAGTTCATTTGGGTGTAAAAAAAAGTGAAAGCACAATTGGCACACTCAATTTATTCGTCTAACGTCTATGAAACAGTGCTTTTCGACTACCAGGATATCATGAAACGTGTTATTACTGGCGATGAGTCTTGGGTCTATGCTTACGACCCGGAAACTCGGAATTATGGCCAGATAACTCTTGGTTTTGGCACCACGATAACACACCGTCACATACTGCATTGATTCTTCGCGAGTTTTTCGCCAAATTTTCAACCAATATCGTGCCGCAACCACAGTATTCGACTGATTTAACTCCGTGCGAGTTCAAATTCAAATGACCGCTTCGGGGAAACTGTTTTAAGTTCATTGAACATGAATCGCTAAGGCGTTTACGGATATTGGCTTTAACAACCGCTTCCAGGATTGGGAAAAACTTTCGACACAAATGTATTGGAGGCAAGGGGGTTACTATAATATGAAGGTAATTGACATAGATTTTGAAGAATAAAATAATAGTTTTAGAAGTCTTACTATTTTTTGGTCATAGTAGTAAAATAAGTTTTTTACAGTACATTATATCAGCAAATAAGATATTTATTATTCAAATATATTTCATATTAATACTAATAATATTCCCATATTTACTCAGCAAACTAATCTAGGTGACACGTGTTGTGTTTAGATGTTTACTTACGAAGCCAACTGTGTAAACGATTTATATCAAGTGATAAATTTTTAGGGATGCTTACCTGAAAATAAAGAAAGGTAAACATATATTAGTATATCATATAGAGAAATGTGAAGGTGTTCTTGTAGAAAGGTTAGATTTTCAATAGAAAACTGATTATATCTGTGAGTTTCCGATGGCGTCCTACTTGCCTCATATATGTATATATGTGACCTGGTCTACGGAAAGGGGGCTTAGGTGTCAAAAAAAGGAGAACAATTAATGAGATAACGAGAAACTGACGATTATTTTTAACAGCTTTTCCCAGAAAACTAGTTTTCGCACGTTAGCCCCCTTTTCGTAGACCAGGTCACATACAATATTGTTCACTTTTTAGAGGTGAAGTAAAGGTGAGGTAAGGAAAAAGTGTAACAGAGCAGCAAGTGATCAATTATTATTATCTTACAAGTGTATGCTTCTTCCAGAGTAGTCATTTGTAATGTAAATTGTAAAGTAAATTCTAAGTCTACATTTTGATGATAAATATTTTCAACTCTACTCCGCTTGCAAAAATTAACTTCCAAATTTCCCCGATTTTGATGAAATCCAGCAGTTGATCGGAGCTTCAAACGTATCTTATCCATTAAAGTTATATGTAATATTAATAGATACAAGAAGTTCGTTTTTTCGAGAGAAAAATTAATTTTCATAAAAATAAAAATTGTATACTTTGGTAGTTCATATAATCATTTGTATGAGGGTTATCATCCGAAATTTTTTGCGATTTTTCATAAACTTGTGTTTGGAGCGGCTAGATTATATTCTTAGAACATTTTTCTCTATAAAGATTGCATCCACTGTACAACTTCAGCCGTTTAATTTTGACTCCGTCGAGGTTACTCAGCTTCGGTGATTTTTGTTACCAACCAACAGGTCTTAAGTCAAAAGGTTTTCTGATCACTTATATATAATTAAATGAAATGAATATTTTTGAAAGCAAAAGAGGCGGGTAAATTCTCCTTTCACGTTAAGCACAAGAAAGCTAGAGAGCGGGAGAAAAAGTGCTTCCGATATCATAAATGAGAGAATACGCAATTACGTTAAACAATAAACATAAAAAACAAAAAAAAATGGAATAAACTTAACTACGTGCACATGAGGAGAACACCGGCAATCGTAAAAAACAACACGCGGCGACATGTGTAAGCCCACACAGCTGCGCTGATACATAGAACGAGTGGGTGGCGATGGCACAGAGGAGACAAGGCACAAAATACAACAATACCCATAGTAATGAGTATATATGATTTTTGGTAGACACTCACGCAAGCGAAGGGGTAAGCGCGTGCTGACGGGTCAGGGGCACACGTGTACTTTGTTGTACGCGCTGTAAAGATAAAGTTCGCACACACGCGCGAATAACCGAAAATAGTGCCGGGTTTATTACAATTTTTTGGCGGAGAGTGAGTGAAGCGTATCTTTTTGTATTTTTATTTAACTACACAAGTTTTTTCTTCGCATAGTGTACGCAGCGCGCAGCGAGAGGGGGCGGTGGGAGTGATGTATGCGCTGTTTGTTAGCACAGTTGGTGTGTAGTTGTGTACATTTGCCCTTCTAATAGGTGAAAAACCCAAATTTTTTGCGATGTTATAATATTTGATATGTTGTTGGTATTATTTGATTTTCAATTGCCAGCACAAAATGTGTGCTAATAAAAACAGCAACAATTCCAAAAGCCACACGCTTGTAATTGTTATAAGTGCGCGCACATATACATACGCATAAAGAAATAAGTAGATACATACATACATATACATATGGGTATGTGTATATAAATACATATACTCTAGATGGCTTTACAGTTACTGCGCGCGTGTGTGCATTTCTCTGTGTTGACAAATTCGCATTCGCCGGCTACGTTCATGGTCAAACTAAATTAACGCAAAATATGTATATGCATGCATGTGTGTGTGTATGCGGCGTATGCGAATATTATATGAATTATATTAAATCTAACTCGTGCCTTTGAACGTTTATACACATATACACACCCATACATATATTTGAACTAAATATGAACAGTGTATAGAGTAAATGTATATTTATGAAAAAATTGCCAACATTTTTATTGATATTTAGATTTGTATGCTTTTTATACTTGTTCACAGGCATACAAATTTTGTCATTGCCTTTCATTTGCCAAATTGTGTAACAACCTTTTCTCATCGCATAGGTTGTTTGCTTTTTAACTTTTCCCTGCCGCTTGTTTGTTTTTTTTTTTGCTTTTTGTTTCTGATTTTTTTTAATTTTTTCTTTTGATTTTTTTTTTCCTGTTTTTTTTTATTTTCTTTTTTGGTGTTGCTTTTTTGCGCGTGACGTCAAACGATTTTCGGCTGCCGCTACGTTACACACTTCAACGTTTGATTTACTAGTTCAGCGCTAACTTTGTGGCCCAACACATGCTGACAAACACGCAAACATATACGAATATACATACATACATACATATGTATAAATAGTATGTAAGTACTTAGGAGTGTGCTGTGCTCTCGCATAGCGTGATCACCATTCAACAGGACACACATTAGCAACAATCAGCGGCACAGCTGTCGTATCAGAAAATATGACTTGGGAGAAATTGTAAAAATTTAATGTTTAAATAAATAAAATAATTGCTTTGGCACATGTTCTTTCAAAGGTTTTGTACAGCTTTACATAATGTCATACGTTTAACAGATTTACAGTGCCGTGTAGCTCAATAGTAACGTCAGGTGGTACATTTGATGTGGATAACTTGAAAAAAAATTATGTAATATATAAACATCTTCAAATGAACAAAAGTTGTAGTTATACTTTTTACATATATGTACATACATACATACATACATATGCATGTATATTTATATGCGTAGAGTTGCCAAGAATGATAAATTTATTAAATCAAACTGAAAAATTCGCTTACTAATAAGTAAGATGATGACTAATTTTCTAATTTTTCTTATTATTTATAAAAATGCATGAAAATATTTAAGAACAGAGTTGCCATATATTTTTTTTAGTATAGAAAAATCTTGTTTCACTTACTAACTCAAAAGTAAGTAAAATGCTATACAAAGTTATATAATTAATTATAAAGTTCCATGAAAATATTTAAGAAGAGAGTTGCCATATATTTTTTTAGTATAAAAAAATCTTGTTTCGCTTACTAACTCAAAAGTAAGTAAAATGCTATACAAAGTTTTTAATTATTTATAAAATTCCGTGAAAATATTTATGAACAGAGTTGCCATATATTTTTGTTCCTATAAAAAATTTTTTTCGCTTACTAACTAAAAAGTAAGTAAAATGCTATACAAAGTTTTCTAATTATTTATAAAATTAAAATATGTATGAACAGAGTTGCCATGTTTTTTCATTCATTTTGCCCAAAAATATCCTTAATTGTGTAGCGACAAATATTATCGTAAAATATTTCATATAAATTATATTTTTCCCTGTAGTATTATTTTACGAAGGGAGTTGCCATGAATATCACGAAAAATATTGCAATGAATCCTTTCAAATTATTTTAGTAAGGTTACTATAAAATTTTTTATTATAGTTTCTAGTTAATTGTTGTAGTTTCTAAACTGGATTGTCATACGTTTTAAATAAGTTAGAAAGCAATATATGGTAAATGTAATTGTTCTTACTATATCCAAAGAGCTTTTTGAATAAGGTTACCAGATTTCATTATTAATTTGAAATATATGAAAAAACATATTACACAAAATTTCGGTCATAAATACTCAAATACAATATTAAGTGATTTCATTTCAGAAAACCTTTTTAAAAATAAAGTTACTTTTTCGAAATTATTTTGAAAATTTAAAATTAGAATTTTTTAAACACTGCTTATTGTGTTAGAATTTGATTTTATTTAAGTTTGCAGTTTTTGGTAAAATGTTTAATGTTTTACTTCCAGTGTGTTCTCAAATATAATAGAATTGGTCTAAATTTTCAACACCATCTGCTGTTTCAAATTCCTCTTCTAAATAACAGTTATTTTTCAAATCACAGAGAGGTTCCCTATCCGATATCCTGCATGTCCGCTGATATAATATACAAGTACATATATATTTTCAACTTCTCTCTGCAGTAAGGTCCAATTATTTTAAAAATAAAACTTACTTTTCACGAAATGTATCATACAGCACTATTAATATGTGCACAACTGTGCGTCAGCCAACAAAAATGTCCACACACGCCTATTTACAAGGGTACAGTGTGCACGAATGTACATACATATTTCTGTGGTTGTTTTCAGTACTTTTGCCCAAATGCTGCCCATTGTGTTGATCACTTTGTTGGTTGCGCTGCCGTCGCTGCCGACGATTTCATTTGCGCAAGTAATAATATTCTAATGTCGTGTGACGTTAACAGTCGTAATACTAAGTACAAATATTCATTTCGATGCAAGTACACAGCCGAAAATATTTGTCACGTACATACTTACGTTGACATTACATAATTCGGAATATACGACAATTTTCTAATAATTTTAATTGGCGCAGGCACACGAAATTATTTTCAAATCCAAGTAATGCTATGAATTCTAAGTTTTTACTTTCAGAATCAGTTTTAGTATTGTGAAAAAACTGGGTGTTAATGAAAAATGTTGATGATACTAAAAAATGTTAATAAAAAAGTGGCTTGTTCAGTGCACAGAAAGTCACCACTACCGAAACCCCAATACATTGAAAGAACTAGCGTGGAAACTAACACATGCACACAGTGCAATTCTTAAGCTCTTTGCGTAAGAAAGGGATTTACTATGACAAGTACACTAGTTTCGGTTAGAATTGTTAATTGCGCCTTAAGAAACGTAGAGCCGTTTTCCCAATGTCTGGTTAGCAGCATCTGTCAGTTCTGGTTATAAAAAAGGTTATTTACCGAAAGAAGGACTCTTGGTTAAGTTAACCAGAACTTAACTGACAAGTAATTGCTAACCAGATAAAGAGAAAACGCCCCTTATAGAGATTTGAACAGACATTTCTGGTAGTCATTTTGGTATTTTACCAGTTACTTAACCGATAGTTGGCTTCTTGGGTGCAATCCGCGCACTGTACCAAGCGAATTAAAGCAACAATTAGTTTATGGTTTCCTAAATTCCAAATAGGTCAAATGCGTACCCACGAAGTAAATGTCCAAAGGCAGCTCTTACGGGCGAAAATATGAAAGAATTCACAAAAAAAATTGGATGGCCAAAAAAATTAAATAGATGCAGATAAGTAATAATTTAAGTTACGAGTTCCAAATATAATTCGCGAAAGCTTTAGTATGTGAAGCTCTGTAGAAAGTGGGTAACCCGCGTACTCAGTCAACGCGTCCACCGTGTCATAAATCTAAGAAAACGATGGCATGGACTAAGAATTGCTTCTTCGAATCAGACCTTCAGAGTTCTTTTGCTATCCTTAATTCGCAAAAAATCGGTCACCGGACAGAAATTGTCGAGTCTGAAGCCTATTTTGAAGAAAAAGTCTAATCAAATACTATCAAAAATATATCTCAGAATCGGAAGCTTCGCTATTGAGGGTGACACCGTCCATCGTGGGTTGAAACGCCTGACTGTTATGTCCCCAAATTTGTGCCAATCACATGGTACTTCAGCTACAAAGTATTGCTTCATGTAGCACCAAGTGAGACCTTTTTTCGATTAGCTGGTGTACCTTAAGTGTTTACTGATTTATTAACGAATTCTACGGGATGTTTATCTACAACGTGATTAGTACACTTATGCCCAAGTAGGTGAATAAAAAGTATGACAATTTGCTCGATAAATAATTTCAATAAAATTGCTGAATTTTAAATTGTACTTTACATTTTTATGTATATACATATGTATGTATGTCTAGCAGTGTGTAATTTAACAAGAATACGAATATAATGAATTTCACAAAATCGCCAGCAACACTTGAGCGCATTCAAATTAATTTCGCTGCGAAACATGCGCAACAACAAAATTGGCGCTCTCGATGACGTTACATTATTTACGTTGTGTACGTGCGTGTGTGTATATGCGTGTGTATGTGTTTGTGGCTGTATTTGATGGTATCTCGTGATTACACGTGCATTAACTTAGCCAAATATCTAAGTACACATTTATGCTTGCGAGATATCGCTAATTGAGCAGCAACTCATCGTGACGACAGCACTTGTGTGCGAAGTGGATTTTTGTTTACGAGTAATGGCAAGAGTGTAAGAAAACGAAATGAATTAGCTACATTGTAACTTTCTTGAAAAATCCTTATCAGTGTTCCATTGTTTTAGTTGCTTATCAGTTTGTTGTAGTTGTCGTGTCGCTTGGATTTTGTTTTTGGTTTTATTTACATGCCTTCGTTGGTGTATTTGAGTGAATTACAGTTTCACTTATCACATTTTGGAGAGATAGCTACTTGAATTGAGTGATATTCACGATTTTGGGAAGTATTTGGTGGAATTACATAAAGGCCGTATCGTTTCGGCTAGTCTATTCTTCAATTCAATCCAACCTAGAAAATAAATATTTCGACAAACGAGTTTTCGCGCGAAATTTAAATTAAAAAGTCTTGAAATTTTTTGCCCACAGTAGCAAATGGTAGTAATGTGCCGAGTTGATGTGACGAATATTTTGTTCTTTGATATTTGGGAAAATGATTTAAAATGGGCTTCTAACGGCAATTTTGAACTCAAATATTACGTTTAAACGGATTTTTATATTTATATTATATATTGGAACTTTTCATGTCGTACTACTACTACTACTACTACTACTACTACTACTACTACTACTACTACTAGTACCACTACTACACAAATAGTAGTTATAGGTTTAGTTTCTGAAGTACTAAAGCCATAAATAAAACTGCACGTAAAAAAAATCTAAATATCTAGCAAAAAAAAGTTTGAAGATTATAATGATATTTTAGAAATATTCTGGGTTTGAGTTGCCACGTATAGCAAAAGTAAAAATGAATGTAAAATTTTAAACGCTTAAGAAAGCTTTCAGGAAAGTTGCTGATATATTTTTTATTCTGAAATTTTTTTGAAACAAAGTTGCCACATCCGAAAAAATACACCGAAAAATTTATTATAAAGTGGGTGTTAGATTTTGACATATTTTGTACTAGAATAAAATATAATATTTTGAATATTATAAATTTTGGCATAACCGGTGCGGAGTTGCCAGATTTCCAAAATGTGAATGTGAAATTTCAGCAATTAATAAAAGTTTCTGGAATTTATGCGATAACTTTTTAAATCAGAAATTTTTTGAACAGAGCTGCCACATCAATAAAAATAAACGGAACCGATTACGGAACGGAACAGTGTGTGGGTATTTGATTTTGACATATTCTGTACTAGAAAATAATACCATATAATATTTTGAATAGCTTCAATTTCGACATGACCGGTGTGATGTTGCCAGATATTCAAAAAATGAAATTGAAATTTCAGCACTGAAGAAGAATTTTGTTATTACATTACTACAGTATTAACATAAAAAAGTACCTAATGCCGTTATCATATCAATTGTTTTTGAATATTGAAAGATTTACATGTTCGAGTTCTACCTTACAATCATAATATTGTATAGTTTATGTAAGTATTTTCATAATGAACCAAAGTAAATATTAACCAAGAGATTGTAATAACTTCGGACTGAGTAGGCAATTGAGAAATAAAGACCAAGAACAAAGACCAAACTCTACAAGTCACTCATCATCCCCGTCCTACTATATGGTGCAGAGGCATGGCCGATGACAACATCTGACGAGGCGGCGTTACTAGTTGTCGAGAGAAAGGTTCTGCAGAAGATTTTTGGTCCTTTGGACAGCGGTTACGCAGGCTATGTCATGTCGTCGGAATGTATGAAAACACTTCATGTATGAGAGTATTCAACGCAGTAACCGCCGGGGGAAGCATAGGAAGAGGAACCCCTGCGCTCCGTTGGAAAGACGAGGTGTAGAAGGTCCTGGCAACACTTGGAATCTTCAATTAGCTTTATTTTCTACTCTGAACCTAAGTTTATTGACCCTGTACGATCGCAATGTGATAACGTAGTCAAAGCAAGGTTAGACAAATTTCTACAGCCATTGATCATTAATGATAACCGCAAGCATTCTTGGAAGGCTGCACTTTCGATGGCTTGAAAATCGAAAAAAGATTACAAAAAAATGCTGATAGTCTGTAAAATTCCAAGAGTGTTTGTTTTACATTTTAAGATTTTTTGTTTCGGCTAAATTTTTAAACGCCCTCAAGTGAACTTAGGTTAACTATAAATGTCACACAAGTTAAGTGTCACCAATTGTGCTTTTAGAGCTCAATAAATATTGTTTTGTTTTTGTTTTATCCTCCTGCCATATGTTTTGCATACATATGTACATGTATGTGATCTATAGCAACAAGCCAAAGGCAAAGCAAACAACCTTCATGGCCTAAGGAAGGTCAGCATAAACTTTATTTTCAAAACACACGAAAATTTGCACACAGTTAAATCAATTGAAGAGAGCGGTAGTTGAGTAGCAAAACAGAAAAAAATAAAAAAAAAACAAAAAATGAAAATAAATTAAATAAAAATGCAAACTTAAGTGTGTCCGCAGCGAACGAGTTCATGGCGGTTTGGTATTGCTCGTGCTTGCTAATTTTTGCTAACGAATTTTCTAAGCGCACGCCGCTGCCCTGAACATACACATATGTATGTATGTATGTACAAAAACATAAGTGAAACAAAAAAATTAAGTGAAATAAGGTAAGCGTGTAAATGCAAATTGTTTGCTTAATTTCTGGTACTAACCTTCCCAAACAGTGTGTCAACCAATAGGCGTAGTAATCCAGTTGTGAGAGGGTTTCTTGCACTGAGCTCTCGTCGTTGTTGTAAGCCAGCGTGTAGGTTTTTTCTGTCGACTTGTTTTCAATAAATTTATGTATATAAATCCAATGTAATCCAATTAAAAGTAATCCAATGTGTAGGTGTGTTGGTGAGCCAATTGAAATATTTTGTGGTATTCTTGGTTACTTTTATGCTGAGATTTGTGATATGCTTTCTGATTTCAAATTTTATTTGTAAAATAATAATTGGCAAATTTTGTTTCTTTGTTTTGAATTTTTTGATTGTGTATGTAGTATGTATGTATATATATATATGTGTGTGTGTTTCTTATTTTCTTATAACTGGAGCAATCTTCAAGAACACTTCTACTACAACTTCACAGCAAATTTATTATGTTCAGGCCAATACATTTTTATTGTATATAATATGTACATGGGTTAGAGTGGTGTTTTCTTTGTTGTTGTTTTTCATTTGTAACGCATATTTGGTTGATTTTCCGTATTCTCCGAGTTCAGGTTAATTGGTTTTTGGTTGTGAATTTTATTTTATTACTAATTATAAGTAAAATTTAAGGCACTATTGTTTGCTGGAAGGAAGGAAAATTCTAAGTTTGGCACATTTGTGGAAAAATCGATTGGGTCAGCTAAAAGATGAGCTAAAAATTGTATGCATTTACAGTGATATTTGGCAGTAGACATTTCTTGAATACAAAGCTAATGCTGCGTTGTGTGCTTTTTGGCAGATTTAAATTTTTTAGTTTATTTTGTTTAATGATAATATTTAGTTATGACTTCACTTCTATTTTTTTTTTTATTTACGCTTATAAATTTATTACTATATTTTTATTATTTTAATTTAACTAATTTTTCGTAATTTTTTTTAATTGTTATGTTTAAAATGTAGTTTCTTTCAGTGTTTTAAATCGTATGCTTGTTTTTTGTGATAAATACATGCTTAAATATAAATTATTTAATTATTTTATATGTATGTATGTATATATTTTTTAGATAATACGTAAAATTTACTTTATTTATTAAAAAATTACTAAAAATATATTATTTATTCATTTTTGTTTAGTTTCAGGAAATATTTGTTATTACATTTTGTCTTTTATAATAATAAATTATATTATATTAATGGAGATAACTTCATGGTAATACTTTTAAAACATTTCCCATTTGAGTATTTATTTTTATATTTTTTTTTGTTATGTTTTATTTTAATTTAATTTTTTTCACTTTATTTTATTTTATTTTGTTTGATTTTATTATATTTCATTTTTTTACTTAATTTTATTTTATATCATTTTTATATTTTTAATTTAGTTTAAATGTTTTTATTGATTTTGATTATTTATTCATATATTTCTCACTTAATTTGTTCACTTTTTTATAGTATAACCTTCATTATTATTATTGCCTTTGACAATTTTTAGTTGATATAAAGTTTAGTTTTTATTTCATTTGACCAGATACATTCACGAAATGACTTGTTCAGATCGGACTACTATCGCATACAGCTTTCATACACACTGAATGAACAAAATCCAGGCCTTGTATGGAAAACTTTTTGATTTGTCGAGATATCCTTACGAAATTCGGCACGCATTATATTTTAAGAAAACGGTATGATCTCTGATGAAATTGTTCACATCGAACCAATAAAACCGATCAAACAAAGTTCTTTTACGGAAACTATTTATTTGTGAAAGGTATTATAACTAAGGTGCAAGCGAAGTTAATGTGGTTTGTCGTATTTTTATTTAATATTAATTTAATTTTTAATTGCTTTTTTAAACTTTTTTAGTATTTAGTTTCAGTTTTTCATCACAGATATTGTTTGTTAATACCATAATTGTTTGAAAAATATTTATCAATTTTTCGATTTTTGTAGTTATTATTTTAAGTATACTGAAATTTTTTAATGAACTTTTCTATTATTTTTTGCCTTTTTTGATTTGCTTTAGGTAATTTCTTTTTTTTTTATTTATTACACTTATCTTTTGTCCTTATAAATATGTTTCACTTTTATAATTTTTTATATATTATTATATTTTGAATTTTATTAATTTCTTATTAATATCAAAAATACATTATTTTTCTTCCAATTCTATTTAATTTTAATATATTAGTTTAAGTTGATTTCGCTTAGAAAATTCGTTTCACATTTACTGAAAAATTGTAAAAAAATAAATATGCAGTCTTGATATTATTTTTTTTTTTTATTATTTTCTTATTTATATATATATTTTATTATTATATAAAATACAGTTTTTAAACAAGTTCACTACTTCAATTATTTTTAATTATTAATTTAATATTAATTTCTATTTGTTTTATTACCGAGCTTATAAAATTAAATTTTTAAATCAGTTCAAATAATAATTCCAAAAATATATTATTAATTCCAAGATACACCTTTTGGTTTTAAAATTTTTCTCATTTGTTTTATTGGAATTATTGTACTCTTTTCATTATTTTATTATTGTTGTTGTTATTATTATTACTATTATTATTATTTTGTTTTTTTTTATTATTATTCTTTTTTTTACTGTGTTGTTTCCACTTTATAAAAACTAATTGAACATATTTTTTATTTTCATTTCTGCATTTTCTAAAATTTAATTTTTATAATTATTATTTTTTATTTTATTATTTCGTGTTTTATTATTTTTTTGCTTATTATTATTTTTAATTTTACGATCTATTACGTATTTTATAATGATTTGCATATTTTTTAAAGGCTTAATATGGTTTGGCATTTTCATTCCATAACATAAGTACACAGTGTTAGAAAAACAACAAGCGATTCGGTTTAAAAAATGCTTAATAGCAGTATAAATTTTTTAGCGTTGTTAATTTTTGTCCGTTACTTTTTCACTTAAGATTTGTTAAAAAAAATTCAAATAACTCAAACAATTTTTTTTTTTTTAATTTCAAAAACATATTTTTTTGCTCAATATAGTAAATTCGGTAATTTAAATAGTTTTAATGTTATTAATTAATCGTTTCCTCAGTTAAAATTCGTTTATTCCGAAAATAGTTGAACAATTTTTTTCCCAAGAATCCAATTTTTTTCCATAAAAAATCTCAAAACATATGTTTTCCATAGAAATTTTCAAAATATTTTTATATATTTTCTAAGTTCATTATTGCATACTTTTCGCTCTAAAACATACATATGATGTATTGAACACTGTGTATATTTTTCCCGATCACTTCGGCACTTATTTCATATAAATTGTATCCTCTTTTTCAATTCTTCACTTTATACATTCTTTGTCCGTGTATTCACAAGCGTTTGTATGAGTATGAGCTCATGTAATTTATATTTGTTGCACTGAGAACTATCAATGCGCATCCGCATCCGCATCCGTTCTATGGTTGTTGCGTTCGTTGCCGTCGTATCTACCGCGCGCGCTATAACACATAAATGTAACTAACGTTTGCGAATGGCTCAATCTCAATGTCTCGATTTTGGTTTGTGGGTTAAGAGACCACAACTACTACCACATACATACAAATATACATGCATGCCAGCTACATACTGCTGGCTTATACGCCAGCTAGGGTGCTACATCGAGCAACTAACACTACTGCAGGCGAGCCATAAAAAAATGGCGAATAGTAATTCCAACGTAATACAACAACAGAAGCAAATAACACGCGCACATACCATTAGAGAGGAGCAATAAAAATCGCAGACGCTCATATACACACGCGCGCAAGAACAAGTATTTGGCACCCTTACATATATTTCGAGCAGCAGGAAAAACACTAAAAAGTAGCCAAAAGCGCACACATACCAGCGCAGAAATTTGAAACGAATTCAAATTCAAATTGATGAGCGCGCTGCAACGCGTCGGTATGTCTTTCTCGTTTTTGTTGTTGTTTTTTTTTTTAAGCAGCGCGTGAGCTTTAAACCAGCGCATGCACACCAACACACATGCGCTCCTAATCAGCGCCTTGCAGTGATCTTTGCAAACTTGTGTTCACTAAGCGCCTCACTTGCGCGCTTTGTTTTTGTTATTTTTAGCTCCCTTTGCATGATAAAATAGCATTTTTATTTCAATGCCTACCTTTTTTAATTAAAAAAAAGCAATAGCTTCTAATAGCGAAAGTAATTGCTGATTTTTATGTTCACCTTAAAATCTGCGTTGCACTATTATCAATATTTTGCGAACGAAAGCAAACACGATTGAAGACAAACGCTATGTTAATCAGCGTCGAGTATTACGATTACGACGATGACAACACAACACAACACAACCGACCAACCGACTAAAGTCGCAACCGCGAACTGAATTGCCAAAAACCTTGATACCGATCGCAGAAAACGAACATACACGCGCGCACACACATACACGAGTGCGCGCTCGCCAAATCCAAAACCTAAAATACCGAAAAACATGAAGCGAACAACAACAACAGCAATATAGTAATAAGAAATACATAAAAAATTGCGATCAACGCAGTGGGCGCTGTGGAGGAGCAGCGTAGGTATGTACCTACCTACCAGCAAACTATATGCGCATAAACGCACACACACACAGACGCGCGCGCACCTAAAGCACATTTGAAGCTTGCGAGCGAGCAGCAGCGCGTCTGACTGCAAACAATGTGTGGGCCACATGCGAAAACGAAATTCTGCAAACAACGATCGGCAGTAGGGCGCGACGCGGCGCGGTGCGGCATAAAGCGGCGACGTCAGCGCCTCGTAAGGCGTTGACAATGCCGACGACATTGACGCAGGCGTTATGCTTAGATGTGAGCAAAGCACTCAGCGCGGCACAAGCAGGCAGCTACGCTCTCGCAGCGCTTTTAGGTAGTAGGTAGGCATAGACAGTGCTGTAAGCCCATCTGCGACAGCGTGCGCGTACGCTGTTGGGGACTTTGCCAAAAATTGGCAATAAAATGACGTATGCGCGTGGACATATGCACGGTTGTGTGTATGTGTGTGTGTGCAACAACGCGCATTAGGTTGACTGTTGGGCGCGTTATTACGGTGAACATCAGAGACGATATTGCCAAACTAGTTCGTTTATTGGAACTGAATATAGTCTGGTAATTTATATATTTACCAAGACCCGCTCCTTTATGTTGAATCTGTAGTAAAAAGATACTGAGATATACATTGATGGTGTTTGCCGCTCTGTAAGCGGTTCGACTGTTCACATAGTCAACTTGGGTGACTTAGCGAGGTATAAAAATTAGGTTAGAGTTATTCCAATAACCGTAATTTTGCGGTTTAATGGATTAGATGGGTTTCCTCGTGTAAAAAACATACATTTTTTGACAGCTTTTTTTTTTCATATAAAAAATTAAATATATTTTTAGAATTTACAAAGAAATTTTTAAATTTTTGAAAAAAAAAAAAATTAAATTCGGCCATTGCGACGTCATTTCCGGTGACCCCTCGGAAAAAAGATGCGGCCGCGTTGGCATGATAACTCCTTAGAGGATCATCTAAAGTGAAAACGATACGATACATTAACTTTAAAAAAACTGGAAATTAAATTTTTGGCAGACATTTTTATCCAAAAATTAAAATTTCAGAGAAAATTAGTGAACGTTTTGTTGCAATCGAAAAAAAACCCTTCGTCCAAGTCTTTAAGAATTGTATCTCAAAGACCGCTATAAAATTACATTTAGATCGTTTGAGTAGTTCTTGAGAAATCTTGCCAAGCGACTTCAAAACCCCGTTTCGAGAAAAACGCGTTTGAAGACGACGCACTTAGCCTAGCTAGCCTCGAGCGTACAAATTCTCTAGGCTGTACTACTATTACTCGGATCAATTTGAAAATTTAGGACAATATTTTAGAGGTGTTGTAGAATTTAATAAGACAATAAAAAAATCGACATTTGAAACCCGTAAACTCATGTAACCTCTTAATGAAGCTAATAGGCCTGTCATTCAATTTGACTTTAGCTGGAGTTTGTGGAAAGACCTTAAAGTTTTAATTTCAACGCCAATTGAATTTATATAGATCTAATTATAAATCTTTGCGGTGTATTTCGGCTCAGACACTAGCTCGCTGAGATATTGAAATTGAAGACTGTTCATGAAAATATACTACACGGTTTAAGGATCTATTGAAACATTAGAGCGTAGGGTACTTTTTACTGAACTTGATTGCAAAACTTTCTACGTTTTGAGAATTGTTTTCCAATAACCGAAACAGAGATATTATAACAATAAACTCTCTACTCTTGTCATCATGTGACTTTCTTAGTAAAAGAAATATTTTTTTTTGGAGGAAGCGTAGGAAATTGAGCGATGAAGTACCCCCAATTGGTTTTAGAACGAAAAATTACATCGATCTTCAATTACATATAGTATAAAGCTCTGCTCTCTTTTCCCTCTCTTGAAAGCAACAACAAAGTTATGCAGTTCAATCCAAGAAAAGAGAGTGGTATATAAAACGGTATAACCAATTTTTAGTTGATTATGACAGTCTATGCGACTTATGCCAGTTGTGTTTTCGATTCGCTACTCTTTAAAGCTTGGTAAAGCGAAAATAGTTTGTGTGTTAAATATACATATCAATAAGTATAACTTTTAATTATATTTACGTTACGAAAAATATATTTTTAATAGAATTCAGCACTCATTTCGTGGTGGCTTAAGTTTGTAGATCTTGGAAATCTCGAAAGTCATCCCTGATGGCAAATAGGATAAATGCAATTCGTGCAATTTTTGATAAGGTTGGGGTTTACTTTGGAAAGCTGTTGAGAACCACTGATGAATACTCGGTTGCTTCGTGTTATCTTACATATTGTCCAGCTCAAATCTATTTAGGTTCGCCACGATCACTAGGATCCTCTCAGTTAGCGCTCACAGGCAGGGTAGGGCGCTAAAACATTAGATCATTTTGGTGCAGTTGCTGACTGATGAGTTTCGCAACCAACGCTAATTTATAAAATAGACAATCGATACAACATAACAAAAAAAACAACAACAATACCAATGAAAACGATGATGGCATTAGATGCGTGGCGAACGCCACACGCAGCTGAGCTTTGCAACTACACACATATTTGGAACAAATTTCGATGGCAATACACAGTTACTGTGTATATATTTATGTATGTGTACGTGTGTGTGTGCATTATAAGGAAGCCAGTGCAGGGCAGTAAAACAATCAGCTTTGTTGCCTGCAAGTTCGACATTCGACGAATTGCCGAGAACTAATAACAAAGCGCTTTGAAAAAGTAAAAAACGCACACACAAACAATAATAAAAACAAAAACAATAAGGAGCAATCAAGCGATCGTGAATAAAATGAAATGAAAACGTCCAAACTGGGCGAAGCCCGCAACAAAGTTGTTCGAATAAAAAAAAGCAACAGCAACAACAAAAAGCGTTGTGACTGCCGCTGCAAAAGCACAACGAAAAGGCGAGCCCAGAAAGCGAAAATATTATAAAAAGGCAACGACAACAATAACAACAACGGAAAAAGCATAAAACACGAAAACGAAAATAAAAATGTAAAAATAAAACAAAAAAAAAGTTGTGCGAATTTTTGTTTTTGGCAAATGTTGCTGTTTGAAGGTCAACTTTACGACCCAAAAGAGCGCGACACACACACACCAGCGAACATGTGGTGTGCATGTTGTTGTTGTAGTGCTTGTGTTTAGTAAGCTTGTAGCAGTAGCTACATAAATGTATGTTGTCGCAGCGTTTGCTGTCAGTGCTTTTGTTGCTATTGTTTTTGCCTGTGTGTTACTCTTATGTTATTAATAGTTTTTTTTCGTGCATTTTGCGCAGCATTTTTTGCTGGCGTTTTTTGGCATTTTTTCGGTTGAATTTATTTGCACGCGATCGCTTACGATCCGCTATCGCCTGTCTCCATGTGTAAGTCGAATTCTGCGCGCATTTACATACATACAGACATGTGCATGTGAATGTGTGTGTGCTTGGAGGGCAGCCGCACGCACACAGCCGCAGCCACATGATACAAACACATATTATACATGTGTGTGTGTGTGGGTTTTCGCACACTACCCTACTGCCTTGTAAATGTTGGAATAATCTGCTTTTCAAATTTTTATATTTAAATTTTTTTCTGCACTATTTTTAGCGTGAACATTTACGAATGAGCTGCTTCGTTTTGTTCTGCGAGTGGTTGTTGTTGTTGTTGTTCTTGCTTTTTGCATTTTTTTAATTATTTTTTTTGCAAGTAAAAAGGTAAAAATAACTTAAGTAGAGAGAAGAAGGGCAGAGCATGTAGAAAATTTGCTAATATTTAATTGAAGGAAATTAGTTTTGCTGGTGTTCTGCTGGCGAAATACAACTGTATGCGCGCATATGGCTGCTATATGCAAGTACACATGTGTGAGTGTGTGTGTAATTTTTTACACTTGGTTGAACTTAATATTGGCTGCTCGTTGTTGAGCCGTAGAGAATGAAAGTTGTGTGGTGGGTGCGGCCAAGGTTTCCGTCTATCGATTGTGCAACAAATCGTTACTTAACGATGATGGAACATTTTGCCGAGAACAAAAAAAAAATATAACAAAATATAAATAGCAAAAAAAAAATGTGGCAAAAGTAGGTATCTCTAAGAGTATCTTTCAAATCAAGCTTGGGAAGTATAAGTAGATCTTGCATTTGCAGAGAAGCTAATTTGTTTGGAGCTTATGACAAGAAAGTAGCAGCTGTGCGAAATAATATCTAGCTACATACATACATATGAACAAATGGAACATGTGATTTAAAAAAAGAGTTATGCTGTAACTCCGGTATGCCTTCTTATATTAAGCTTTATTTTTCATTCGAATACACATTTGGAAAAGAAAAATTCCTTTCCTCCAACATTGCTTATTGAAACATGTAAAGAAAACTCAAGAGTGGGCCTCATCTTCTGAGAAAGCAAGAATGATAGAAACAGAAATTACGATAGTTTCGTCCTGTTACTGTTTATGCCTTGAACAGCCTATGTTAAGTTTGCTAGGAAGTTTATAACACCTAGAAGTAAAAGTCGGATATAACGTGCGATCCAAGTAGATGTAAGTACTTCTTCCAATAGCCTTTTTTGACAGATCACGCGTGGGTCGTGTCAAGCTGTCATGTTATTTTTGTTCAGTATTGCTTGGCATCATGATAAGGCTTACGCCTGAAAAACGTTTACGCTCAACTTCATTTCGAAAATTCATGTTCTGTAAAGACAGTGTTTCGCGCACTTCGCTCAACTTATGGTCAACGTAATCGGCCTACTGAGCATTCTATTTCGCAATACCATAACTCTTATTGAGACCCAGCATTCCAACCGATATCATTTCGCTCGATGGACTCTTGATAAGTTCCAAGAAGATCCGTTTTTGTTTTTGTTCAGCGATGAGACTCATTTTTGGCCCAAAGTTTTTGTAAAAAAACAAAATTGCCGCATTTAAGACGAAGAGCATCCTGAAGAGATTCAAGAACTGCTGTTTCATCCAGAAAAAATAACGGTTTGGTGTTGTTTGTGGACCGTTGGAATCATAAGTATATTTTTCTTTAAAGATCAGAATGAGAATGTAACCGTGAATGGTTTGACGCATGAAATTCAATTTCTTGATCTTGGTTTGAACCAAATGTTAATAGATTTATTGAGAGAACACTTCGTGAGCATAAAATTTAACGTTTAGGGCCGGTCGATCGGCCACCAAGATTGCGTAATATCACACCGTTAGACTTTTACCTGTGGGGAAAGTCTATGCGGACAAAACCTCTTCGATTCAGGCCTTGAAGCAAAACCAGTACAGTAAAAAAATGGACTTTGAAGAAAATATATTATGAGAGATTTAGCATGATCTCTCAGTGAAAAGCGCTTTGCAATCACTTTAGAAAATTTGGAGTAATTTATTTATAACTATTTAATGTCATTATAATTATTTACCTAATTTAGGATCATATTTTTTCGTTTGACGATGAAACACAGTATTGCCATCGATCAAATAGGTTCGTTTGGCAATCGAAATGATTTTACAAAAAAAAGGGCAGGGTGAGAAATTTTATGTGTTTAAAATTCTGACGCTAGGTGACGCGAGAGTCGAATTATTGTCCAAATTCGACACATGTCAAGATCTTTAAACGGAGTGTTCTTCCCTCCACTCCGTGGTTTCAAACAATATCGTGAACCGAAAAACGTATTAAAATATGCGAAAGAGACTATGAAATGACGATATTCAGAGAAAGACGTCTTATTCCTGAGTAATGTCGAGTGAACTAAAGTGCCATTATAATGAAATACAATGCGCCTTAAAGCTTTCAAGCGCAATTCGTTTTTAAGCTTTAACGTGTTTTGGAGCTTTTAAGCTAATTAAAGCTTTTTTCATAACGGAGTGACATTTGTTTCTGTTTCATGTTAAATGTAAATAGTTCACACACTTTGAATAATTCCTCACGCATTTTAAACATTATTAAAACATACTGTAAAAGTATATGTATGTATGTCAGTAACACTTGTATTAACTTTCAGCTTTCGATTGGCATAACATATGTATATATGTGTCTATATACACATTATATATAATTCCACGGAAATATGGTTATAAATTAATTACACTTATCAAAAAAAAAAAAACTTTGCAAACATTTTTGTTCGTACGAGCAATCTATGTATGTATTCGTGTACACGGTGAATACATGTATATATGTACATACATATATATTATAAAATATTTGCGATAAGGTCCGAGGTAACGCGATTAGTTGTGTAAATAAATAAGGAACAAAAGTGAGAGTATTTCGTTGCAAAATTTATTGGTTAACTTATAAGATACATACATACGTTTGAGTATTAGCTCAATTCATCACAATATAAAATTTTTAATAAATTTTTCTCTTTTTTGTTTTTTGCTTGAAATTTGAAACTGCAAAAATGCATTTAAGGGAATAATGTACTCCCAGTCTTGTCAGCGGGCGCCAACAGAATACTAGCTAAAATAAGAAAAGGCCTATAAAACAACAAAAAACGAGAAAAATTGTTACTTCGGGTGCGCCGAAGCTATAATACCCTTCACAACTAAAGAAGTTTCCATACAAGAACTTGATTTTGTATGACAGCTATATGATAGAGTCCGATCCCGAAAATTTCTTCAAATAATATAGCGGAGCTCTAAAAAATAACTTGTGTTAAATGAAGATATCTTGTCAAATTAAAATGTTTTCCCTACCAGAACTTGATTCTGATCATTCAGTTTATATGGCAGCTATTTGCTATAGTGAATCGAAATCGGCGGTTCTGACAAATAAGTGGATTCTTGTGGAGAAAAGGGCGCGTTTAAAATTTCAGTTCCGCATCTCAAAAACTGAAGGACTACTTCGCTTATAAACAGACTTACTTAATCGGCTCAGCTTGTCACGCTGATTATTTATACGTATACTTTATAGGGTCTCCGACGTTTCTCAGTGTACAAGAAGGCTATTTCACGATTTCGGCGAAGTTGATAATAAACTAAATATAATAATTCACTGAATTTTGAAACCAGAATTCCTCGAAATACTCACAACCAACAATATTTTCGACCTCTGAGGTGTTATCAGTGTTGGTGAATAACTTCTGCAAAGCTTTAGCATACAATATTTCGTATGGTTGGTCGTTTATCTTTTGTTTGTCGAAAATATTTGCTATATTTTGGTAAAACTCCTTTTATGAATATTTCTTTTATATTTTTCTACTTGGAAATCCCTTTTTATGGACCAACAGTAATTTGCCATCATGTGAGGTTCCTTTCAACCTTGATACCATTCCTTCCATCACTTTTAGATATTGGTGAAACCACTTTCTCTGTTTTTCACTATCATTTTAAAAATTATTTGAAAACTTATCCAGATGTTTGCCGATATATGTATTTAGTTTATCTAATACTAGAGTCTGAGACTGAGTCAGCATATTTTTCACAATATCTTCGTAATTTAGTACTTTATGGTTACAAGCTTAAGTTTTTGGAATCTTTATATAATCTGTATTTCTCATTAATTGTCGTATTTGGGGACGATTAAATATTATATTTCATTTTTCAAACTTTACATATAAGCTTCAGAAACTTTCTACAACCACTTATAACTAAAAAAATATTCGTGCTCCTCCATCACTTTGTGAAAATGCTTTGTCATTCCTAACGTGATAGAGAAAAAGTATTAAGTCACTGAGAACATATTGAGCAAATAACTTTGGAGGAGATGTTTCAACCTCCGATTCACTGGTAGAATTTACCGATTTCTGAGAACTTGGTGACATCAGTATTTCTGAGTTCACGTTCTTGAAACGTAATTTGAGAGTTTCTTGGCGTAACGACATTTTGTAGACTGTATGTCGAGATATTTTATCGTTTAATTTGAGATAATAAAATCTTAAAATCTTCCTTATACTTTTTTGCATATTTTCAGTAAGAAACGTAAGCGTGGGGATAACGCGATCTCTGTATGTGCGAAAAAGGTACGTAAAACCGTAATCATGTTTGGAAAAATAATTTTTTTGATCACAATAAGAGATGTGTAATAATCATAAAAAAGAGCACAAATCATCAAAACTTGCTAATATATCCAAAGCAACAAGAAAAAGTTATGTTTTTGTAGAGCTGTTCTATTTTCTTCGTTGAGGGCTCTGTATAATTTAAATTTAAAGCCACTTTATTATAATTTTTTAATATAGTGGCAACACGCACATTATGCTAAAGATACGCTGTGCTAAAAAATAGCGGCGGAGTACTTTAATATTCCAACACTGTCGGCTAATAATCGACATCCTGTTCAAGGTTCATAGTAATAGCGAACTCAACACCAATGTGATTTGAATGTTTACAGAACCGTCTCTGAACTGGAAATGATTCGAGAGGATTGTTGTCTCTCAGATGAAGATTACATCAGCTTAAGGCTATAGTTTTTGATTCTCAAATCCTTCGATTAGGTCGAATACAAAATCGAGGAAAGTGATAATGAATAAATTATTATTGCATTTTCATATTCTTGGTTATATTAGTGCTGATTTGTTTATTTTAAATAAAAATTGTAATTTAATTGGAAAGACGTTGTCGTTGATTATAAATAAAAATTCCTTTTGAATCTTAATATTTTTTATTTTTTTCGTTTTAAAATTATGTCGTCACATAAAATGCAAAATTACTTAGCATCAGATTTCATAAGCTTACAGGCAAAGGAAACCTGTTATAATAGAAACCACTCACATCGAGAACAATTTGGAGTTTTGGTTATAAAATGGTTATATTTGACAGCGGAAGTTAAAATTTTAACGCTATTTACATACATACATATGTACATATGTGTAATATGATGTAGTGAATCGTAAGTAATAGAGAATTCAATTACGTTCTTTCCAATGTTACGTTGTTTTGCATTTTAGGTGACAATGTTTATTTTATCATATTTTTGAATTATTTTTATTTTGATTCGGACATTTCGCATTTTTAAAACAAATTTTTGTATGTGTCTGTATTTTTGCAGACAGTTTTATTTAAAACTGATTTAAATATTTCTCCTCAAAACATTTCTTCCGAATAAAAAAATCACTGTAAATGCAAACACTTTAACCATCAAGTTTTCAGTTAGATATTATGCGGTTTATTGCGAATAATCGCTTCACTTGCAATTCACTTTTAATACATTTTTGTATTGTAGATCCATATGTCATGCACGAAATTACACGTAGGGCAAAACTAAGATCGTTTTTTTTTTTTTTTAGTAAAAGACCACCACACCAATTGAGAAGTTAATATCAATAAGCACAATAAAAAAATTCGCAAGTGATCGCGCGTGTGATCAATTCAGCGGCGGCTTTGCGAATTCGCACAGAACACAAAACACTTGTTTTTACGTATGTACATACATAAGTATGTACATATGTATTTATAATTAGTTAGTAATTATTCACCAACAGCTTAGCAATTACCCAAAAGCCAATTAGGGTATGTATTTTTAGAGCAACCGTCGGGTTCCAGTAATGCAGACACGCATGAATAGCTTTAGGACCTAGTACGTATGCAATTTTTCTATAGTAATAGTAGTTTTTTTTGCGTGTACAAATTAAACTTAGTACGCGAATATGTGCGATGATGCGATGCGAGTTGAGCTATTACTCAATCGAATTAGAATTACACCGCGCACCGTTTAGAAAAGAACTGAACGCAACGCAACGTTGAGCGGACGGCGCAGACAACTGAAAATTCTTCATTATGAGCAAGAAACGCCGCTGCCAAACTACAAATATTGTATTTGTGACGCCAACAAAAACAGCAGCAACAGCATTCGCCAATATGCGAATTATTAAGTAAACACATGTGGCAGCGCGGCAGTGGCGTCGCACCAACAACACACTACAATTAGCAATAGCAACAACAACAAATGAAAACGACGTAAAGTGCGCAAAAAAGTATGCGATGCGAGCGGCAGCAGCAGAAAATTTACAAAAATAGTTGAAAAAATGGCAAACAGCAAATGCCATTAGAGCGCTCGAAGGCGCACAGCACACGCAGGGGAAGGGGGTAAGCTTTGGAGAGGGGAGAGCGCGGTATTTGCGGTGAGCGCACACCGTCAGAGAAAACGGTAGGCGCGCGCGCGTGTGTGTATCAAAACCGAACTGAACCAAACTGAATTGCGCTGAAACAAACGAAAAATTCGCAAAGAGTAGCAGCGCACAGCTCTGTCGACGTGTGAAGTTGGCAGCAGCAATGCTTAGCGCTAGCATACAGTGCCGCGACGGCACAGCTTGTCAAACATTATCTGCAACTCAGCGGCGAAGTGTAAAAATGGCACTTTGGTAATGCGAAAATTAGGACACGAGAAACGCGCGCGACAGCAGCGTTGCGTCGCTGCCAACGTAGAGCAACAGGCAATGAATGATTGCGACGTTGAGCGCTCTCACTCGCATGCGAAATCTACAAACGGTATTTCAACGTACGTTAACTGTATGAATATGGCATTGGCAGAGCGTGGCGAGCGCACCATTAACAATAACAGTGCGGAGCTTTGCAAAGAGCGCGCCGCCGGCAAATAAGAACCACAGCAAGACAGCTGTGAAGGAATGAGCACGCATTTGCAAATAGCAAGCTGATGAGGGGAGAGAAGGTGAGCGAAAAATTTGCACATGAGTCGCAATGCGGTGCGCATTGAGCATTAGCGATCGTCATTAGTTAAGTGGAGCGCTTAGTGTAGTGTTACCAGATATCGCTTATTTGCAAAACACATAAACTTTTTCGTCACTCAGTAACTGCTTTAATATTGTGGTTACAATGTAAAGACAAACTGGGGAGTAAGTGAACATATTTGTAGATAGTTGAGAAACTTATGTAATGAAAGTATTAGTTTTTTATAGAAACGTCTGGCCACCTTTAAACTCGTCATTGCTCATGCTCGGTGCGCGTCATCATCTCTACGCCAGTGTTGTTGGCGAACGCAAGTGGCGCATTTGCTACAAAACGAGAGAATTGCTAAATTTGAGCAAATTGTTTACTAAGCTTGCGAATCGTGTAAGTATGCGCTCGTGAGCTGTAGAAGGCCATTCGGCTGCATGCGCCGTCACCGTCGTCGCTTTGGCCTCGAAAGCAGTTCGGCTAATGGGGCGGTTTTACATATTAATATTATATATTTTACATAATATTTCATTTTGTACGAATTTTGCGGAAGATCGCGTGAAACCGAATTGGGCCCTGCGGGGAGGTTTTTTTGGCGCTGATTACTTTTGTTATCTACATGTACATACTTACATATGTACATACATATGTATGTATTTGCTATGTTAGAGAATAATTTGCATATGGTTGCGAGATATGTAAATGTGTGTATGAGGAGGGCGCAGGTAGTGAAAAAATATTTAAGGGATACTTGTTTAATTTATAGATATTTAAATACATATCTATGGCCTTATCTGAAATTCTGTACTTTCAACGACGATGTATTATAACATATGAACATCTGCCAGAAAAGTACAAACTTGATTTGGTGCGTAACAGATCATAGAGGCCAGTGTCTTCACAAATAACATTATGCAGCTGATATTTTTCTCTCAATATTGACACTATATGGCGGAGAATTGTCATTTCGCCTGATACTGATCACAAATATTTGAGCTTATCTCAATTGGTAGCCACTTTTACCATTTGGTTCCAAAAAAATGTCACATTATCCTGTACTTGACGGTATATTTAATTAATCCCAAGTTCTGGACCAAGGTAGAAAATACTATTTGTAGACCCTTAGACAAATTAGTCCAATCGTGAAAATTGAAGCGTTCCATTTTTGGCTCAATGGGTATGTAAACAAGCAAAATTGCCACATTTGAGATGAAGAGCAACCTGAAGAGACTTAAGAACTGGCATTTCATCCAGAAAATACAACGGTTTGGTGTGCTTTTAAAGACCGGTGGAATAATCGGTCCATATTTCTTCAAAAATGGTGCCGTTGATGGTGCCGTTGAAAACGTAACTGTCAATGGCGACCGTATTCGCGCCATGATAACCGACTATTTGATGCCTGAAATTGAAGTTCGTGATCTCGGCAATATTTGATTTCAACCAGACTACGCTACTTTCCACACATCGCATCAATTAATGCATTTACTGAGAAAACACTTCGCCGAAAAACCTAAAATAGGAATCAACGGATGGACCATCTAAGACATAGCCGCGGCAAACATTTGAAAGAGATAATCTTCAAAAAATAAAAGCCAAAAAATGTTATTTCCAATGTTAATTAATATTCCCCATTAGATTTGAGGTTTCTGTTTTTCCTTTGAAAAAGTAGGGAACCTCAAAATTAATCTCTCAATATGGTAAAATAAGGTTTATTCTTAAGAATTATTGGCAGTTCTCACAAAAATATTCAAATATCTATGTATATAATCACTCAGCAGATCGGCTTCGCATCACATTCATTCTAGTATATAATGCGTGTCCTCAGAGACGCCGTACAGTGCGTGGCCTCCAAGATCGTGTGATTTAACATCGCAGGATTATATTTTGTATGAGATTCCACAATCTGCGCCAACTGTGTGGAATATTAAAGCCCACCGTTAACAAACTGATTGAAGCATATCAGTATGGCTCCGGGCATGAAAAAGCAAGAACTGACCAGACATTCACCATGCGCCAAATCTTGGAAAAGACCCGAGAAAAGGGAATCGACACACACCACATATTCGTCGATTTCAAAGCTGCTTTTGACAGGACGAAACGAAGCTACCTTTGCGCCGCTATGTCTGAATTTGGTATCTCCGCAAAACTAATGCGGCTGTGCAAACTGACGTTGAGCAATTTCAAAAGCTCTGTCAGGATCGGGAAGGACTTTTCCGAGCCGTTTGATGCCAAACGAGGTTTCAGACAATGCGACTCCCTATCGTGCGACTTCTCCAATCTACTGCTGGAGAAAATAATTCGAGCTGCAGAGCTGAATAGAGAAAGTACAATCTTCTACAATATTGATATTATTGGCCTCAACATCCGCGCCGTTAGCTCTGCTTTCTCTAGACTGGATGAGGAAGTGAAGCTAATGAGCCAGGTTGTGAAGGTCCTGTCATCGCACTCGCGACTTGGCTCCCACGTCACTGTTGACAGTTGTTGAAACATAAGTTCGAAGTCGAAATCCAACGAAGAATAATTCTTTCCAACAGGTGCTACTTCGGACTGAGTAGGTAATTGAGAAGTAAAGGCTCTCGACAAATAAAGACCAACTCTACTAGTCACTCATCATCTCTGTCCTGCTGTGCGGTGCAGAGGCATTTATGACAACATCTGATGAGTCGTCGTTACGAGTTTTCGAGAGAAAGGTTCTGCGGAAGATTTATGGTTCTTTGCGTATTGGCAACGGCGAATACCGTAGTCTAGGGAGCGATGAGATGTAAGCTATATACGACGACATTAACATACATAGTTCAGCGAATTAATTGCGCTGGCCAGGTCATGTCGTTCAAATGGATGAAACCACTCCAGCTCTGAGAGTTTTCGACTCAGTACCCGTCGGAGAAGCAGAAGAATAGCAAGACCTCAACTTAGTTGGAAAGATTAGGTGCAGAAGGACCTGGATACATTTGGAATCTCCAATTGGCGCCAAACAGCGAAAAGGAAGAACGACTGGCGCGCTGTTGTTAACTCGATAACTTGATTGAAAAATATGATGCCCGAGACATTTTTAATACTGATGAAACTGGCCTATTTTTCAAATATTTAACGGACAATACGCTTACTTTTAAAGATGAAAATGTCATGGGAGAAAACTCAGTAAAGAGGGGTTGACAGTTCTACTTGCAGTAAATATGGACGGATCGGAAAAACTTAAACCTTTAGCGATAGGAAAAGCAATGAAACCGCAAAAACAGCAAAAACAAAAAAGCTTGGTATCACGATTCTGACAGCTGTTGTAACACCTCTAACGATTCTCAACTGCTTCAAAAAATCCGGTTTCTTATAAGAAGATCTTCCAATTCTTGTGGATGATAAAGAATCAGCAATGGAACCATTAGTTGACATCAGCGGTGTGAGTTTTTCTGACTTTGTTTGAAAATGTTGCTATCTCAGGTTCACTAGCCGATGACGGAATTTTATCTGCGAAGGATACGAATGAAAAAAGTAACGCTGAAGATGAGAACGATACATCAGAATATTTGGCAGAGGTGTCAGTTAAGGAAGCTAGATCCTCATTCGTTACCTTACAAACTTCTGTCAACAAAACGAAAGTGATAATAAAGCATTTCAGATACTTTTTCTCTTAAAAAAGTTACTGAGCAGTCTGAGCAGTAGCAATGTGCTTTGAAGCAAACCAGTGTAAAGAGTTCTTTCGAAAGATTAATTAACTCACATTATGAATACATAGGTACATATGTATGTATTACCTCTAAACATTTGACATTGTTAAAGAGTAGCAGTTAATAAATAATAATTGATCAAGACCTAATAACTAGAAGTTTTATATATTTTCTCTCACAAATTTCGAACCATTTGATATTTCAAACACTCGGTAATGCGTAATATTCTAAAAGTCCCTCCAGTTTCGAACTAACCAGAGTCGACTGTACATACATACATATATACCTATAGTAGGTAAGTCCAAATTGAGCAATTGAATATGCAAATCGGAAGCTGAATCGAATTTGGCCCTCTCGAATTGTGTATTTCTGTGCGCTTACTGGAATTGTTTTTATGTCTTTTGTGTATTGCTTTGTATTTAATTACTGTTCAATACGAAATTTATGCCATACAATTGAGATCAGGTAATTAAATAAGGAACGTAAAAATCGTTTAATGATATTTTGGCATGACGCGGTACCTTCACGATGTGCCAAAACACACACAAACACGCGCGGTCGCGAGTGCTTGCAAGCACGTTTCGCATGCCCGCTTGCGCGTGGACCCCTCCCAATGGCTTGGCAACAAAGCAGATCGCTGTGAATAGGAGAGAAAAAACTGCCAGCTGTGACAGCGATATTAATCGAATAACTCCTTTTACAGCAGCGAAAGCCTTGGCACACTCTACTCCCAGCGCGACACCGCTCCCATGCGTTGCCCACAAGCGCATATCGTAGGCTATGAACTGCTCACTTACATACCTGCGCTTTACTATTTTAGTCAGTAAGATTTGTATGCGCCACCAACAAAAACAAAAAACACCATGCAACTAGATATATTTGTAGAGCGTGAACCTTAGCGAACGCGCCCCAATGCACGAGTTGCGACGGATACACATAGTTAGACAAAAGTGATCGCTTACAAGGCGACATACATACATACATGCACAAACAATTGTGTGCGCATGTAAACATACATAAATAGTATTATCAACGAGCGTGAGAACTTGCAGGGGGGCGCCGGCTTTTTGCGCGCACTTTGCTGCCGCTGCTGCGCGTTCTTACACCTTAAATGGTGTCGCATTGCCGTTTTTATTACTTTGTCATATGCTCAATTGCCGGCAAAGAAAATTGAGAAAAAAACAATGCCGGCATTTAAAAATCACTGCGCAGTCTCACAAGCGCACACATACACACATATTCATGGTGAGGCCTTCCCTTTTGCGCGCTCATGACCTAATCTACTATTAATCGCCGCTAAATCGTTAAATCAGCGGCTTGTAATAAGCGCCGCGCCACACACACATGCTCAGAAACAGCAACCAAGCCGCTTACTTACTATCAATGCCGCCCGGAACGCTGTGCGCCACCCCAGCTCTTGCTACTGGCACCGCACTAGCTCGCTTGTACGTTGACTTTGAGTACTTTGACACCTGACTGCGCGGCGGCAGTCCCCTTGCGCGCGCCTCTTTAGCTGCGCTGCGAAATTGGCGCGCATACACACAAACAAGCGGTAGCAAAAAAAAATAGACAAATGAAAAAAATTTCACGAAAAACGCATTTAAATCGAACTATTGCGCAATGCTAGCAAGTGCCGAAGCTGCTTAGATCAGAAGTGAACCTTGTAGTACCAGTTTTGGTCCACGAGTTGCGCGCTTCTAGGTATCGTACATAGTTAAAATGCTGTCGGCCGCTACTAATCGGTGTACTACGTGTGTATTTGAGTACTAATGCTTTAATGGGCATGCCTTCATACACACATAAATACATAAATAAACCTATATTGCGATGCATTCACATGTATGTTTGTTGTTTTTTTCGAATACATGTATGTTTGTTGTTTTTTAGGAATGCATGTGTGTATTACGTTCTTCGAGTACAAGTGTTGGCCTTTAACTTTAGAAGCGTTTTTGGTATTTCGGTTTAATTAAGAGATTCAAAAGAATTACAGCTATGGCGCTGGCGATTTTTAAGTTTAAATCAAACCCAATCTTGACAGAAGTTTGGTTATTCATTTAGTATCCGTAGTTTTGACAAATTTTAGGATACGTAGGCGCGTTTTATATTTCGGGATTTGGCAACTTACAACTTTATCGTAGAATTTGAAATTTTTGACTTTATTCATACTTAGAACGTTTTTATAAACCAGCGCTGTTATTTACAGTAACTTAAAATCTCGGCCAAAAATGGCATTAAATCGCAAATACTTTCGCGCGTTAATTTTTTAACTATTCTCGACGAGGATTAATCCTGCAACAGTGCATCGAGGAATTTCAATAAATTTTTAACGTTGAAGCACCATCAAAGACCAGTGTTTATTGACGGTATGGTGAAAACAATCGAGGTCGTAGATCACTCCAAGACTAATTTCGTGAAGTTCGTCCAAAACCAGTTATTGTTTCGGAATTATGCTGTGCGAAAATGGATTTGGCAAGATTGTCATGTTATCTATCGTGAGATTAGAACATTAGGCATTGGTGGCACTAGCACACATTCAATATTGCATGAACATTTGACCGTAAAAAAAATTGTTCACATTGAATCCCCCACAATTTCGCTATCGCTCAAAAACGGCTCGTGTCGATTGGTCGAGCGAAATGTTAACAAAATACGACTAGCACCGCTAGTGCTTCAAAAAACGTCTATGATATCGGGAAAGGCGATCAATCATTGATTTATGCGTATGAACTTAAAAGTAAAACTAAGAGGTCAAAACTTTTCGGCACCTGAATAGGCGGATTGAGCGCATCAACCGTATGTTGAGCCTATGTTTAGGAGAGAACTGAATCAGCGTGTCAAAAGTACTTCAAAAATTAGTTCAGTCGCATGCCAAAGTATATGGATCTTAATAGAAATTACTTTTAAAACAAGTAATCGATTTGCGAAATAAAAAAGAAGACCCTCGTATATAAAGATCACGAAACATTAGACCTTAAAATAGTATTCACCTTTAATATCTTCCATTTTGCGTCAAGTTTAACTCTAAATTTCTTTTTGCTAAAGAGGTGTTTGATGAAAAACTAACTATCGTCGTGCACTCTGTATTGGCTAAGTGCCAATGAATGATTATTATACTTTGGCTGAACTTATGATTTATTCACGATAATAAAATTCACCAACTTGAAGATCACAAATTCGAGCCAATAGTACTTGATCGGTTGGTTCGGAAAAATGACACCAGTAGTGCAATTTTATATCGATCGCAACTGGAACAAAGGGGGGTCGTAGTTTTTACTTTGTTTTAAGCGAGGTTGAAGAACTGAAAAATTTTATTTATGTATTATACATATGTACATATAATGTAGTTGCCGATGAGAAACTTTTGGTAAGTATTTTTCATTGATTAATATATAAATGAACTCTGTCACAAGTTTTTCAATTTGATTGAGCGCTATTTTGAGATAGTGAACGAAGGAAGATTGTTTGTCGCCAGCAAGTTTTTTGATTGGTACAAACCCGACGCTCTTGGTCGGAAAGCCTTAACGATGACCCACGTCTAGGACTGCCATCAACATCAACTGATGGTCAACACGTCAATAAAATAAAGGAATTGCTGTTTGAGAATCGACAATTAACAGTCAGAGTTCTTACTGGCTTCATTGGAACAGTGAGAACCATTTTGAAGGATCAATTGGACATAAGAAAAGTGAAAGCACGATTGTTTCCCAATTCACTAAATTTTTTTCGAAAAACAGCGCCGCGTTAAGGTCTGTGAAACAATGCTTTCCGACCACCAGGATGTCATGAAACGTATTACTATTGGCGATGATCTTGAATCTATGCTAGCAACCTGGAGACATACGATGAATCGGCCGAATATCGTTGCAAAGGCGAACCGAAGGCGAAAAAAAAACGTCAAAGCAGGCGAAAATTCAAGGTTATTTGACAATTTTCTTCGATTATCGAGGTGTAGTGCACTCCGAATTCATTCCGTCCAGCCAAACTTCCAAACAGGAATACTATATGAGTGTTATGCGTAGTTTGTGCGAAGGTGTTCGTAAAAAGAGGCCGGAATTGTGAGCCGACAACTCTTGGTTTTGCACCATAATAATGCACCGTCACATACTGCATTGATTCTTTGTGAGTTTTTAGCCAAATTTTCAACAAATATCGTATCGCAATCACCATATTCACCTGATTTAGCTCCCTGTGACTGAAATCGATTTGAGTCAATTGAAGAAATTAAACGTTGAAGGCTACTCCGGAAATTGACTTTAACAATTGTTTCGAGGATTAAGAATAAGTGTATAAGGGCCAAGAGGGAACAGAGTTTTAAAATTATGAACAAATTCTTACTATTTTTTGCTCATAGTAGTACATACAGACAGCCGTAGGTATATATGATTGGTGTTGTGTCAGATACGCTCTCCACATGCCTAAATAATCAGTGGAAGGGACGCAAGCGGTTCCAAACGTAATGAAAGTTTGTTTGATCTTCCATCGTATTTTTTTCAACGGTAATCACTAAATTGTCTATTTGCATTGGGCCCACACTCAGTCTGTCAATCAGAGGTGCTCGGTAGAGGCGAGTATCAACTATTTTGCAAATTTGTTACTCCCTTTGTCATGGCCCATAGACATACAGACATATAGTATATGCATTTGTTGTTCGAGAGAAATTCCATTACATCATGGAACGGGAAATAAGTATCGCCTGATTAATAAAAATGAAATATACGTACGTGAGTAGTAACCAATGAGTAATCGATATTCGCAACCTGATATAAACGTAAGAAAGCTCAAAGGTAAAGGCTAAACTGTAAACTGTGTACTTACAGCTAGTAAAGTTTGTTTCTCAAGACATTACTTAAATTACATAGTTTTAAAGAAGTTTACCACTAAAATTTTTTAAGAAGAGTTGCCATCTTCTTTTAATTAAATTAAAATGTTTATACAAAATAAATGTAAAACATAATTAGTAACATCGCTGAATATATTACATATTGGCTTCAGCTACAGTCAATTACATATTGGGCAACTGGATTGGATATTTGGAAATTATAGAATTAACATAGATTACCAATCCCACGCAGAATTGAAGCCAACAGGTGCTACTTCTGACTGAGTAGGCAATTGAGAGTTAAAGTCCTCCCTCGAAAAAACAAGACCAGACTCTACAAGTCACTCATTATCCTCTGCTACTATATGGTGTCGAGGTATGGATGATGTTTACGAGTTTTCGAGAGAAAGGTTCTGCGGAAGATTTGCAATCCTTTGCGCACGGGCAACGTCGAATATCGCAGCCAATGGAACGACGAGCTTTACGAGATATACGACGGCGAATTAAGAGACAGCAGCTACGCTGGCTAGATCATGTCGCCTGAATGGATGAAAACACTGCTGCCCTGAGTATATTCGACGCGATAATCGCTGGGGGAAGTAGAGGAAGAGGACGACCATATGGAGAAGGATCTGGCTCTACAGCGAATGGGAAGTACGACTGGCGCACTGTTGTAAACTCTGCTCTAACCGCTAAGCTGTGTCTGCGCCAATAAAGAAGAAGAAGAAGAGGAATAAGAATTAAGATTACCTAGTTATAGATATTTTTTCTAGCGCATAGTTATGGTGATCTTATATAATTATACCCTGAACAGGGTATATTAAGTTTGCCACGAAGTTTGTAACACCCAGAAGGAAGCGTCGGAGACCTTATAAAGTGTATATATAAATGATCAGTATGTTGAGCTGAGTCGATTTAGCCATGTTCGTCTATCTGTCTGTCCGTCTGTCAGTCCGTCTGTATATAAACGAACTAGTCCCTCAGTTTTTAAGAGATCATTTTGAAATTTTGCAAACGTCATTTTCTCTTCAAGAAGCTGCTCATTTGTCGGAACTGCGGATATCGAACCACTATAACATATAGCTGTCATACAAACTGAATGATCGGAATCAAATGCTTGCATAGGAAACTTCCTCATTTGATGGTATATCTACACGAAATTTGGTATGAGTTATTGTTCATAGAAATAATGTAATCTCCGAAGAAATTGTTCAGATCGGCTCACTATAGTATATAGCTGCCATACAACCGAACGATCGTAATTAAGTGCTTGTATGGAAAACTTTCGTATTTGACGTGGTATCTTCACGAAATTTGACATGGAATACTGCTTAATGTAATAATTTAATCTCTGAAAAAATTGTTCAGATCGGATTACTATAGCATATAGCTTCCATACACACTGAACACATAGTTACTAAACGAAATACACCTGTGAAGGGTGTATTAGCTTCGGTGCAGCCGAAGTTAACGTTTTTTCTTGTTATACTATTTGTTTGTTCGAATCGTCACCCTCTAAAGTTTATCGAATAGAAGTGGTAGCGAAAGTGTGTTCACCACATGGCGGTCCAAATCCCACTCCAAAAGTTTTCACATGTCAACGGTAATAATGAGGAAACCTGCCATCGGTTTCTCATTATGAAGCTACAGTAGAAAATAGTAGAGTACAATAGCCAAAAGTGAGCGAAAATCGTAACTGTAAAAGGTAAAAAAAGGTAAAATGTTGGTTTGCTGCCTTCAAACGTCCAAACTGCCTACGAAAATTGTGGTAAAAATACTTGTAAATACGAATTACAATACAATATAAATGGGCCATTGAAGAGTGTATGTACTTATACATTGTTGTTGTTGCGTTATTTGACTAAGTTATGCGGGAATGTGGGCGTTCTTGTAAGTGAACGAAATAGGTTTGGAAATAATAAAATAAAACTACTACATATACATATATCTAAATATTCAATGATCTTCAGTGGGTGTTCGTATGTATGCATGTACGCCTGTGTGTGTTTGATAATTGTCGTACATTCACCTCGGCGGAAAAAGTGGAGCAAGTCGAGTAGATCGTAAACAAACGCAAATGCTAAACATGAGTATGTTATGTACATATGTATGTTTGTTTGTTTGTGTGTAAATATGTATGTGTGTTTTGTGTAGTTTGTATATAGGTTTGTGATAGGTGTGAATGCGTACACGCGTAATTGTGGTAAAAGTAAACACATATTTGGATATGTGCTCGCTTACTTACATACATACAAACATCTATACGTATTCATTTTGGCTTTTAATTAACTTGCACCCATATTTGTTGGCACATAATTGAAGTAATGGCTGTACTTGAAGGGAGAAATTCGGCACTAGAAGAGTTACTGACATTTTACGCGTGTGAACTGCTTCTTCATCCATAATGAAGATCGTAATTGCTCACAACAAAACTACAATTTCGATAATTACTTAACTGAAACCAACTTCAGCTTTTATTGTGTTTTATTTTATGTGTATATAACGGGTCAACTCCATCTAAGAATATCGGCCGTTGCTGGTTCAGGCAATAAATTCCGTTAAGAGGCTTCACACCAAGTAATTTACCATAGTGCCGAACAGTAAAGTGGTAACTTAAGATTGAAGTCGAATTCATAATAATAATACCCAACGATTACCCTCCACCCGCCCAACCGATGCGAGGGGCGCAATCCGCGAACGAGCGGAATTAGCCGAGTCATAAAAGGCAAGAGAGTTTGAAGTGTTGCGATCTTAAGCTGCTCAGCTACAGAAACAAAAATTTCAACAGCCAAAATTAAGAATTATATTAAAGTTTGTAATTTTTTAAATGTTACTTGTTAAGAGTAGATAAAATAATTTTTTTAATGGTAAAGAGTGAGTCTGTTAGATCAAATGTGCTGGAATGAGAATTGAAATCATGACATATACGGCGGAATGGTTCGTTTAACTCAAAATTTGTTCTAGAAAATTTAAAAGGTAAGGGTCTAAACTGCTTGGTAGAGCGAGCGGGAACTTTAAAATTAATATCAGATAAGAGAGATGGGCTACAGACTGACCCATTCATGAGTTTTACAAGAAATATTATACCAAGCATCTCCCTACGACTAGCGAGTGTCGGGAGATTTATAAGTTTTAAACGGTTAGTGTAAGGGGGAAGATTTAAACTGGAATCCCAATGCAAATGATTTAGGGCAAAAAGTAAAAATTGTTTTTGAACGGACTCTAACTTATCCGAATGGACTTGGTAAATAGAGTTCCAAACCACAGAAGCATACTCTAATATAGGCCTCACCAGAGATGTAAAAAGAATTTTTGGTAAGCGGATCTCTAAATTCTTTAGACCAACGTTTAACAAAACTAAGAGCGCCTTTAGCTTTAAAAACCGTGGAAGATGCGTAAAGATTAAAATTGAGTTTGGGGTCCATAGTTACTCTCAGATCAACAAACCTGCATACTTGCTCCAACTTAAAGTTTTGTATTGCGTATGAAGTAGGGTCTACAGCTCTACGTGAAAAGCACATCGTTTTGCATTTTCTAAGGTTCAATGGCATGTCATTTCTATCACACCAAGAAACTAGGTTGTTTAAGTCTGTTTGCAACTGACATCTTTCGCTGTTTGAATTATGCGTTTTAAAAAGTTTTACATCGTCAGCATATAATAAAACTTTTGAAAACTTAACAACAGATGATATGTCGTTAATAAATAACAAGAACAGAATTGGTCCAAGATGGCTACCTTGAGGAACGCCTGAAGGAACATTGATTATGTCAGAAAAAGTATCGTTAAATATGACTTGTTGAATTCTACTAGAAATATTGGTTGAAAACCAAGAAGATCTCGTTTATTCAAAAGAATTGAATGGTTTACTTTATCAAAAGCTTTACTAAAATCTGTGTATATAACATCAGTATTCTTATTCTCCCTAAAGCCCGTTGATACAGATTTCTCTTTACGAAAACCGTGCTGAGAACAAGAAATTAGTGGAGAGATCTGGAAGGTTATGTCGTCAATTATAATTGCTTCAAAAAGTTTAGGTATTGCAGACAACTTTGCTATTCCCCTATAGTTTTCAATAGATGACCTAAATCCACTCTTATGTAAAGGAATTATAAATGACTTTTTCCATATGGATGGAAATAAGCCTTGCATAAGAGATGAATTAAATAGTTTTGTTAGGGGTTGGTATATATATTTGGCACATTTCTTAAGAAAGCATGAGGGAATCATATCTGGGTCAAAATTGTATGATTCTTCTAACATATTTAACTGATATACTATAAGACGTCTGCTTCGGAAATGGTAGGTGCATTAATGACAGAAATCGGACATAATTTGTGCTGATGCGGTACATTTTTGGGAGATTTTGGAGAGTAATTGGACCTAAAGAATTCAGCGAACATATTAGAAATGGTGTGATTGTCACTAGACATACTAGACTTATATTTCATAGCGGAAGGAAACTTAGAAATCCTGCATTTGGAGTTGACGAAACCATAGAACAATTTTGGATTACGTATACTATTATTTTTTACTTTATTTATATAATTATTATAATATATTTTATTATAACATTTAATTGATGTGAATAACTTCGTCCAAGCTTGAAGATTAACTCTTACGCTAATTATATCCATACAAGGTGGACTAATTCACCGTCTTCGAAGGTTTTTGACCTTCCTTCAGGTCGTTAACATCGGATTCACCGTCTTTGAAGCGAGAAAAAAAGTTTATGACACATAAAAAAAGTCACTAATGTAAAAACTAATTTTTTCAGGTGTCTAGATTTAGTTTATCATGTTTTGGTTATTTCAAAATCGATCACCACTAACTGCTGGACTCATCTATTGATAAACAGTGGGAACTTAGTTGCGCACATAATATGACATTTGGGAATTGACATAGTCGTCAACTGTCTCGCAAACTAATTGCGTAATATTAACGGAATTTTAAATAATACGAGTATTAGCTCATTTAGTTAGATCCGACATAAATATTAGAAATATTTCAAATAGGAAAGAACAGATAACACAGATCCGGACAAGCGACAACTTTCTTTCGAAATTGATTGAAATCGGTATACATTGCATATGAATATATCGTAGCATAGTTGACTTTATGCCATATACTTGGAAAGCATATGAGATATTGTTTTAAAAATAAAAATAGTTCAAATTGATCCATGTCTTCTCTTGGCCTCCTTGTAAGGGATTATTCTCGAGTCAACGGAGTAACTTTACAATAAAATAACAGAAGGTAACTCGCTCGTTAAATCCTAAACAGGGAATATTAAGTTTGCCATGAAGTTTGTAATACCCAATAGGAAACGTCGAATACCGTATAAAGTATATATGGGAGTATAAATGATCAAGTGATGTCGGTTTCGCAACATGGTCTCTGTCTGTATATACGCGATCATGAGATATTAGGTTGTCAAATAACTCCCATCCGACTTTTTGTCTTTTGAATCGTATCTGCCAATGCTATACATCTTTGAAAGGTCTTGACATAACCTACAAAACGACGCTATGCATGATTAGTTTGGATATTGCGTTCAACAGTTATAGACGTGTAAACATGGAGTTCACTGACGTCGAAATTGGCGCTATTTTAAAGTTTTCCTTCGTTAAAGGCAAATCCGCTAGAGGAGGGTATTATGAAGTTGGCGTCTAGATGGAAACAGATTATCAAACTAAACGGCGCATATTTAAACTAAATCCGAACACTGTAACACTTTTCATAAAGCATTCAATTAAGAGCAAAAAAGCGGATAATAAAGTTTTGCATACGGTCCTTGCTCCCATTAAAGTTGCTTTGATAAGAAATCTTCAGGAAATTTGACACGGATTATTGTTCAAAAATCTCCATAAAATATAGCTTTTTTATTAAGTCTTATAATTTTGCCAAAGCCAACGTTTTTCTTGTTTTGCATTAATTTGAGATTACTTCGGCTCTTAGCTTCGCCAAATAAATTCGCTTTATTATTCAAACCAAACAAATAATAATTGTATACTTTTAAGTAGCAAGAAGTTGAGAAAGTTGGTAACCGTTAAGTAAATAGATTCTGATGTTTTGATTCTTCTGATCTTTGATTCCGTTAAGAATATGTAATATCAGTTTGTTCGAAAAGTGTTACAGAACATAGAAATAAAAGGAAGTTTTTACAATACTCCCAATTTCGAGACTCAAAGGTCTATATTTGAATTGCGAAACTTTGAAAAGCGCAAAAATTATTTTATTGTTTATGACTGAATGTCTCGAAAAAATCGGTTTAATGCAATACCCAGTCGCTTGCGGCGCAGTATTGAGCTCCTTGACATGTTCCGATAACCCTGAGTAACGTTGTGGGCAAAAAAGTGGTGACACTACCAACAAATCATCAAGTTTTTCCAACTAATGGTTACTAAATTAATTTGAATAATTTTCAAATTCAATTATTATAATTATTTCCAGCTCTTGAGCGAGCCAATTTAAATAGCGATTGCAATTTAATTATGCTTACTAATAAAACCAACTAATAAACATTTGCCGGTGCATAAATCTACGTGTGTATGTGTGCGATTGTTTGTGTGTGTTAACCGAAGTGCATTTGTAATTATGTTTATAGGTAATACCACTAATGTTTGTAAACTCGATTAATTTGCGCTGATTTTTTTTATTGTGTTTACACAAATTAATTCAACGGCATTCCACACCATTTAATCCGCAATTACATGCTCGTAAATTACTGTTATAGTTATTCAAGGCGTTTTAATTGATTTTTTCACACGCTTATCAGCCACACTGATTGCTCTTTGGCCGTTAATTATTTCGCTCTCGTTTGAGAAATAAGAAAAAAAAGATCAAGTGAGATATCGATGACAAATGGCGGTCATTTTTTATAGAAAACATATTTTTTCTATTCGCCATATTTGGTGAGGGAAGATCAGATGAGCTCATGCAAAATATATATAAATAAATTTAAAACTTTTGCGCATAAATTAAGATAATTTCAATTTAATCCGAAAATTTATATTCTGTTAATGAAATTTATAAATATGTGAGCGGTTAAGTTAAAAACTATTTACGTTGTTGAAATTTTTTTTATTGTTCGTTTTGTTTTTTATATAATAAAAAATACCGAACCGTCATTTTTAAAGATAAGAGTTCCAGATTGGGTATAATATATCGTAGAGGGGAAAAAATTGGTTTCCTTAAGTAGCTTAAACAACTTCACTTCTTTCTTCGTGAACACGTGTCCGGGCAATGGTTTGCATCCAACGGTAAACGTTTTGCTAGTTTGATGCGAAAATCCTTTAAGCCTAATTAAGCTTAGTTAATAAGTAAAAACTGCCTTTTAGTAAGGTTTTTATCTTGTTTGCGATCGATCAGTGAGAATAACGGATATAAACTACAGTGGTCGAATTTCGTGAAGATATCTTGTCGGAAATTTTTTCTTTCATACGAGGAAATGGGTTTTAAATGAAGACGCACCAATATGTATGTATATAGATATGGGATAGTAAGAAAGTAAACAAAGTCTTATGTTATAAAGAATCGTTTATGAAGCCAGTCTAGACCTTGGTTTAGCGCTAAAATAATAATTTCCGTTCCTATATATCGGTTAATGTGTGAACTAGTTTAAAAAAAGAACTACGGACACGCTTGCGGATGTCCAGACGCTGAATTTAATTTTCGACGGCACGCTCGATATTCGTACGAAGTTTATCAATCGTCGCTGGCTTGTTGGCATAGACCATAGACTTGACGTAGCCGCACAGGAAATAGCCTAACGGCGTCAAATCGCAAGACCAAGGCGGCCATTTGACTGGGGCATTTCGTGAGATAACCAAACTTGAGTTTCAATAAATCGATTGTGACATTTGTTCAAGCCCATATAAAAAATATTCCGTTTTCTTTGAGCGGTAGCGATTTCCAATCACAGTAACGTGCCGGTCTTAGTCATCACGGAAGTGCGGCCCAATAAACGCCACCAGCCCATAAACCGCACCAAACCGTAATTTCTTCGGGATGCATTGGCGACTCATGATAGCGCATATTTTGCTTATTGTCGATGCCATTCAGCCATAAATGAGTCTTATTGCTGAAGATGATTTATCGATGAAAATCCGGCTCATTTCCAAGTTGTTGCTCAGCATAATTCACGAACATACGACGGTTCTGGTGATAAACCGGCTTCAGTTCCTATGTCAATTTAATCTTGTAAGGATGTAGGCCAAGATCTTTTCGCAAAATTCGCCACAGCGACGTCACAGAGATGCACAACGCTTGAGAACGACGTGTGAGAAACTAATTTGGGTCTTCCTCAATTGATGCGCTAGCGCCAGCAATATTCTCGACACTACGGGCACTTTTTTGTCTCACTGGCAAGGGAATATTTTGTGCTGTACCTGTGGATTCTAATTTTTTCACTAGCCGCTCAATTGTTGATCTGACAAGTTGATTACGACGATCATAAATTCGACCTAGCGCTCTTAAAGTTGAGGCCACCGACTCCGAATTCTGGCTGTAAGTTTTAATAATTTCGACTCATGGTTGGTTCGTATATTTTTCCATGAAGAAATAGCAGACCTTACTGAAGATAAATGTCAAAAAAATGTTGGTTTGGCTCGTTGGCCAGGTTTCACATATGATTTCTTGCGTTAAGGAATCTCGTCATAAATCCAGTTTTCATCACCAATCGATACAAAAAAGAATTATGTTTGTAACGTTCAAGCAGAATTTCTGACTGTCTTTCAACTTCTCTTGCTTTCAATTCCTTGCTTTTGATTATATCCCGTTGCTTTTAAAGGCTTTGCGTTGGCTGTTCAAGCTACACCCAGAGATTTTGCGAGCTTCTCTTGTGTTCGGCAACAATCATCATCGACTAATACTTCCAGTTTTTCATCCACAAACCCCTTTCGCCGGTCGAACTAGGAATTTCTTCGTCTCCCAAGCCAAAACTATCACTTGCCATCTTCGCTCAGCTAGAGCATATTCACTATAAATTTACACCAAAATACTATGACTTTCGGTTGGCATTTTCTTCATATTAAAGTAATGAAGAAAACCACTCTGCCAAAATACATTTTCAGGCAAAAGCTCGGCATATTTGAGTGGAAAAACTTCTTTTTGCTATGCCATGTCAAGAGTGAAAAGGACATGTTATCGAAAAAATATAACTCTTCTATGCCAGAATAATCCGGAGAAGACACCAAAAAATATAAATGTTTCCCACTTCAACCAAATTTACTAACCATTGAATTATTATCATTTTCTATTTATTTTTGAAATCACTGATGAATTCTAATTATACTCAAATGAAGTGATAAATTACAACAAATAAAAAGTAATTCGTTTAGAACAAACAATGCAGCACTGAGGTGATTAAATAAAAGCGCACAGGAATTGCATGAAAAAGTCAACAAAAGCAAATGGACACTGCAAGCCGGAAGAGACGACCGCTAGCCACGCGCCTATCAAAGTCAAGCCAATCGGAACTGCAGAGAATACTCGTATGTAATCAATAAAAAACGGTTGAAAAACGGAAAAAACCAACAACATAAATAGCGAAAAAACAGGCGCACGAAAAAGGAAATATTATTGAAATCGAAGCGATGATGTGACGCGGTTGGCACATGAAGCCCTGACAAATTAACATAACAATGTGCTGCTATTAGCATAAAACGCCCGTGAGCATTGCGCTGACAGCCATGGCGATGGAAGTGTTGAATGCGCACACAAACACACGCGTGAACGCGCCCTTAAGCGTTCGTGCGCGGCGAAAAAACACAAATTAAGTCAACAGAAACAATAATAATAATCATAATAATATGGCAATGATTAATATTTATGTATGTGTTTGTGTGCGTAAAGAGCGTGCAGCGAAATGCAGTGCTTATTTACAGCCGCAACGGGCGCCGCGTAATAAATTTCGGCCAAAGAAATTGCATACAATTCAAACGAAAATTTATTTAAGGCTGTTTTTGTTGTTGTGAATGTAAGAAATGACGAGCAGTCGCCGCGGTAGCTACCGTTGCAGTTATGAGTGTCATTATGACACAATTAAATTATAATAATAAAGCGAAGCGCCAAGGCAATGCAGTGCAGCAAGCACAAATGTTGCGTATACGCAGTGCGCGCTGATTGTAAGCCGACACATTGCAACTCTTCGCAGCGCCCGCGCGCACACACAAGCATATTTCATGACAGTTTGGCGTATGCGAATTGAAATTTTATCGTTTGCACTCTTTAATTTACACTTAATTGCTAAAAAATGCACAAGCGCTGACAGCAGCAAAGCGGCAACGACTGCTGCAGCCATTTCATGCGCAGCGCTGTCGACGCAATTAAATGTTGTCAACGGGCGCTTGAGTGCCTGGGCGTTGCGCGCGCAATTACATTGTGGGATTGAGTGCGATTGATGGCTGGTTGTGGTTGGCGGGGTGTGGCAGGAGTGCGCTGACTCTGCTGTCGGATGTTTTCCTTCTTCTTTTTCCGCACTCTCCTATCTTAATTTTTTATAAGCACGTCGAATGTAAAAGTTTATTTGTTTTCGCAAGCTCGCTTTCTTTAAATTTTTATTTATTTTCCACACTTCCTTTCATTATTGTTTTTTGTGCATTTAATACGATTTCGCGCGCTCTTTATAGTTTCAAATAGTTGCAATCGTAACTTGAACTTCTGCTATTTTTATCGTTTTATTTTCTTTAATTTCTTCATGCTGTTCTCAAGTCAACAAATTGATTAAATTTCATGACACTGGGTAGATTTTGTGGATTTGTGGTGTAGAGCTCGTAAATGTGAAACGAATGATGAGCCACAGTTTAATTCCGCTTACAACTGAAGCTCCGTGATCAGATTTTGCAAAGACAATGTGAATGATATGGATTAAGTGGCTCATGCTTAATACAGTTGTAGGTTTTATTTAAGAATATATGAAAGCATTGGTGATATTTATTACGAGATATTTTTGCGTAGTTCGTTTTCGTAGTTCAAATTCATAGTCGGCAGGATGGTTAGAAATGACTACATATGTCGGGTTCAAAGGTAATTAGAAAGCCGTAAATCTCTATGTTGGGTTAGAAATAGTAAGGACATATAGGTTATATAGGAATGTAGTTCGAATATAGTTGCGTTAAGTGAAAGTCTGCAGTGATTGCACTAATTTTCGAGATACTCAATATACTCGAGAACATGTTCGCGCAATCTTAATTGACTCGCGAACCAATATGTATACATTTTAAGTATAGTTTCTTAAATATTTCTGACAGTTCGGAGAGGATTATCAAATTTCATTCTTAATTTATTCGAATGAAATTAAGACGTTTACACAATCTTCGCTTATGGTATTAGGAAGTTTATAAAAGCACAATAGAATCGCAATATTAATAAAAATTCGACTTATGATCAATTTTGGCTCATGCAAAAGGCAATACGATTACGAAAAATTGGTACGTGTTCGGCATTTAGAAATGTCTACAAAATTGACCGTTTAAAGCAATAATTTTAGTCAGATATTCATCTATGCTAAACAGTAATATTCTTTCCATACTGGTGACCGGTTTTGGGGTGTAAAGAATGTCATTAATCTAAGGGATATTCATTTGGTTTATAATCGAACACACATTACTTAGTGTCGATTAATTAAGACTAAAATCAAATACTGCAACCAAAATTGGCTTGTGGGGTTAGTTGGAATGTAAGGTAGAATTTCGAGCGAAGAGATAATGATTAGTTTTTCAGATGTCATATTTTGTCAGGCAGTACGAATGGTGCTCTGATATAATTCAACAATCAATTATACCGCAAAATGGCGCTTTGAATTTGTATGAAAGCATGAGAATTATGGTAAATAAAATGCATTTTATTACCAACTGATTTAGTGGCAGCCTTAAATTTTTTCTGAGCAGGGCAATGAAACGTTTTATGTAAAGAAAAAAAGGTACGAAAAAATTATTTATATAACTATACATATGTATATTTTTATAAATTATATATACTTGCATGTATGTTTGTAAAACACTGTCTATATGCAAATTTCCTTTTTAAATATGTGACCATGCGTACAGCCAGCGAAAATCAATTGGCTAATAAAGATTCAACACACGTTTTCTTAACATCTGATTTCAATAAGTTGCAGACGTTGCTGCATGCAATTGTGATCTTTCCACCGCATTCTTCTATTCCGCTTTGCTTTACGAATTCTCAGTCAACTTTCACACTTTAAAGCCACAAGCCGTTTTCTATCCACTCACGCACATAAATTTACGAACCCACTATCCAGAAATACTAGGAAAAAGGAAACCCAAAAAATATAACACACTTCATTATGTAATCGACACACATACATATGTATGTTGTCAAATTTACATGTATATTATATAGCAAATATATATGTATGTATGTATATACATATGTATGACTGTATGTACATTCCTCGATTACACGCAACTGCTGTGCTTTGTCTTTTGCCGCAATTTCTTAAATTAGTTTCAAGAATAAGTGCAATTAATGCGAGGATACGCCAGTGAAGACGGAAGAAATTAAGTTGTACAAGCGTCGTGAGCACTTTGCGTCTTAACAGTATATACATACGTAGACGTAATTGAAAGCAGGGAATAAGCTCCGCAAATGTTTTGTTTAAAAAGGATTCGGGAGTGCAAGAGGTCGTGGTTCACCATTATCATGTGTAAGTAGATACATGGATTTCTCTCCACACACCCTGTAGGAAAAATTTGACGTGATGAAAAAGTGCAGCTCCACAGTTTTTTTACTACATAAAAGAGTTTGGAATCATAGTAAGATACATCATACATCACTTTTTATACCCTGAACAGGGTATATTAAGTTTGTCACGAAGTTTGTAACACCCAGAAGGAAGCGTCGGAGACCCTATAAAGTATATATATAAATGATCAGTACGTTGAGCAGAGTCGATTTAGCCATGTCCGTCTGTCTGTCTGTCCGTCTGTCCGTCCGTCTGTCTGTATATATACGAACTAGTCCCTCAGTTTTTAAGTTATCGTTTTGAAATTTTGTAAACGTCATTTTCTCTTCAAGAGCTGCTCATTTGTTGGAACTGCCGATATCGGACCACTATAACATATAGCTGCCATACAAACTGAACGATCGGAATCAAGTTATTGTATGGAAAACTTTCACACTTCACAATGTATCTTCACGAAATTTGGTATAGATTACTGCTTAAGGTAACAATATAATCTCCAAAAAAAATTTTTCAGATCGGGTTACTATAGCATATAGCTTCCATACAAACTAGTAACTATGTGTACTAAGAAAAATGCATCTTTGAAGGGTATTTAGCTTCGGTGCAACCGAAGTTAACGTTTTTTCTTGTTTAATTTTAATTTCATTGTTGTTGGTATTAATATTATTAGATCCCATGAAAAATCATTTCACTTACATTATACAGAACATGGTGAAGGCTGAACAAATTCGAATATTTTGGTTGGGCTTGTAAGTTATATTATGCAGATGATTTAAAAAAGTTAGAGAGTTGTCACCTGTTTGAAATTTGTCACTATGCCAAATTGTTTAAATAAACAAATATATAATATGAGTATCAAAAAAAGAGATTTTGAAAAACTTACCATAAATGCCATTAAAATTCCAATAATTATAAATTTGTGGAAAGTTGCCACCTAATTAAAATATCTGTCTTAATAAATTTGATCAAGTTAAAAAGTGCATTATAAGGTTATCCAACCGAAAATAGCCAAAAGTGGCTGTAGTTTGAAATATTTGCAAAAAAATTAGTGTTTTTTATAAAGTAAAGGATTTTTAAGAAATCGCCGATACATAAAAATATTTTTCTTTATGATATTGTCAACTTGATAAATATAAAGAGTCGAAATATGAGAATGCGTTTTCACTCATTTAGAAAGCTTTTCGCTTGCAAAAGAAATTCTCTGACTTGATATACTAGATACAAACTTTTGTTAGAAAAATTGGTAATGCCATTTCTGAGAAGAAAATACAGTTCAAATGTTGTTTGTTTAAAGAAGAGCAGGAACAAAAATTCGTAGAAGCAAAACTAAGTGATATGAGGACAAATATTTCCTGCAGGGAAGATGTGTATATATTTACATATATAAGCATGTACTGATAATGGCATTCTCGTTTGTAGCTTTAAAATAAAAGTTTTAATCAGAATGAATTAGTTTACTTAACACAAGATACTTAAGCCACTTACATACTACAGAGAAGACGTTATTCATTCTTAAACATTCCATATATAGGTATGTATATATTTGTTTGTATACATATAAATGTAGATATTTGAACTTGTTATACTATATATACGAGTATAATGCAAATGTGATTTTTGAGTGCAGTTTTAAATTTATTGAGGTTATATTTGCCGTTAAAAGTAATTCATAACAACTTTCGTTGCGGTGAAGGGACTTTGTGTGGGCTGTGTGAGGTTGTATAAGAATAACCTATGTGGTTTAATTTTGCTGCTGTATTTCGGAATTGTCTATTAAATTTGACTTAAAAAACAAGGGAAAAGTTAACTTCGGCTGCACTGAAGCTAATACACCCTTGACAAATATAACAGAAGCCTTACAAGAACTTTGATGGACCAGTTTGTATGGCAGCCGCATCCCAAAGACTGAAGTATCATAAATATAGCTGTCTGTCCGTCCGTGCAAGCTGTAACTTAAATAGAAATTAAGATATCTTGATGAAACTTGGTGCACGCGCTCCTTGGCACAAAAGCGGAACACTGCCACGCCCACAAAACGACATTAAAGGAAAACCTATAAGGTGTCATAACTAAGCACTAAATTAAGATATAAAACTGTTATTGGCACAGGGGATCGCAGTAGCAAGGGCCACCTGTGGGTTCAAAATTTTGAAAAAGTTGGCGTAGCTTCGCCCTCTAATAGTTTTAATGTGCATATATTCTTGACGACTACAACTGCAATAGCCAAATTCGCATAAGAACTATTACCAACAGAGTGAAAATGGTTGAAATCGAATTATAACTCCGTCCCCTCCCCATATAGCGGTACCATTTAAATTATTTAAATCGCAATAAGTTAATAACTGAATACGCCAGAGACATTACATTTTACTCCCGAGACGGTATGAGTGGGCTTTAAAGTAGCCGGTGTAAAAATTGGAAAATGGGCGTGACACTGCCCACTTTTAGTTAAAATCACATATCTCTGGACATGCCGAACCGATTTAAACCAAATTCGGTACATAACATTCTTATTTTACAGCGCGAAAATGGGAGCAAATGCAACCAATCCTACTTCCCGTATAACAAAATTTTAAATTTAATTTTATTCTTTCCGCTTCTGGTATACAAATCAAGATGAAATCAATATAATGGTATACAATTTCGCAGTAATAATTCACTTAAAGTGTGTCACCTTTTGACCAAAATTTGTTCATATCCAACAAAAAATTTTCAATGCGTCTGGTACCGAATATTTGGACCCCAGTAACTATAGTTAACATTTGACCGAAAATATCGGTCAATGTGCGCGACATATAATTTAAATTCAGGGACAATCTTTTCCTGACAATGAAAAGAAAGTGTGCCTAAAATGGGTTGAGTCGTGTCGTTAGCTCCCATATACCTGACACAACGATTTTCCTACTTTATACCGCATATGTCGGCCAACATGTGATTTCTCTCAAAGAAAACGAGAGAGCATGGTTTGTTGATAACAGTGTATCTTTATGCCCAAAATGGATACAATTGGGCGAAAACTTGACTTAGCCGCCATATAGAAAACACATAACATCCGGGTGACTACTCCATATGATTGATGATGGTACCTTAATGAACTTCAGGCAACATTATGTTAGTATGTGGTAAACTAATAGAAGGTAGTATTGCCATAAATAGATTAAATTGGGTCGTTGCTATCCTCAGCTCCTTTTGTCGAATATGTCGGTTCACGTATATATGCATAAAGTACAGTTGAACGTCCATAACTCGAAATCGAAGTTTTTTTGCGGATTATGTTGTTTGGAGCTAGGGAAGTTCAACTGTTCAACGGTTTGCACCTTTTGATATTTCCTTGGCTTTGATTCTTGCAAGTTGCAAGAGTATACAATGCTCGGTTTTACCCGAACTTAGCCCTTCCTTACTTGTTTTGATAGTTTTTTATGATAGAAATACGATGTGAGGAGCAGTTGTGGACTTACTAGTCTCGTTAATAACTTCTCAAAACTTTTACAGTTATTACTGTTATTTCTATTAAATTTTAAAACAGCATTGTATTCCAAATGAAATTCTTTGAATAAAAATTAATTCAAAAGCCCTTTTTCTCAAACGAAATCATTCAAAAAGAACTGTTTCCAAAATTACTCATAAAAAGCTAAACTCTTTGCTACTTCAGAACCAATCTTTGTTGTAATTACTTATATAATGCATTCTAATATTTTATTTCTCAGCCAGTTTGTTGTAGCGCGCCATGTTATTATTATAAATTGTAAGTTTTCCCGCGATCAGAGAGATGAGACTACAGCAGTATGTATGTATGTACTATGTATGGCATGTGTGTGTGCACATGAGTGTAAATAATTTCTTTAATAAAATAATGACACGGCAGTCAATTAATTTAATTGTGGCATGTGCCATATGCTCTGCCGAGAAAACGAGCTTCTCAGTTACATTCTGTTAAACTTTTGCCTAAAAATTCGACTGTAAAACGCAATACTACTTCCATTTAAACAGTGAAAAAAATATTTTTTTTCTTACGTTATTAAAATTTTATAAACCATAATGCTGCCACCAAATTTGATTTATCCACATGGACGGTCAAATTTGAAACTATTTAAGTTTCAAAGGCAGCACAGCAAGTAAATTTACTCTAATATTTTCGAATTTCACTTTTATTTTCTGTTCTTTCACTTCTTAAAAAGTGTTGCCAATAGTAGAGTCCAAATCTTGACCAATTTTTTCTTTTTATTTGCCTATGTGAGAAATATTCAAATTTCTGTTACAAATTCAACAGAATGTAGTATAACTGTTAGAAATTTACGAGTTTAGTTCAATTAGGACGGTGAGCATTTTATGTGTGTACATATGTATGTAAGTATATGTTAAATTCTAAGTTAGGTTCTGTTCTAATTTTCCAGGACTGTCCAGTTCACGCCAGCTTTTGCTGATCTTTCCAAGTCAACGGAGTAATGCGATGTTAGCAAGCGGCTGAGCAAATGTAGTGGCGGATAAATTATATTATAAGTCTGCAGATTGGAAGTAAAATGCGTCAACCATTGAGTTCTTTGTGCCTTTATTGCTTAGATTGAGAAAAATTTTTGACTGCAATGCTTTTGGGGCTATCGGTCTATTGCATCTTGTAGACATTAGCGACTTGATAAGAGAACACAAGAATAAATCTAATTTACTCATATATGAAAAGAAAGTTTAAATTTGAGTCATACTTGAATACAGTACAAATAAAAGATGCCGTCGCAAGGGCACCTGATGTGCTTAAGAGCATGCGCTTTATGGGGAGAACTGGGCAATGATTTGCAAATGCTCATACATTTTCACTTCAAAGTAGTCCCGTCCGATAAAACGTAATTTTGCTAACACTTTTTCCATATTCGGAATTAGTCTTTCTCCGGTGTAGCCTTTCAGACCTTTTTCAATTCGTTTTTTATCTGCTCTATCGGGTCAAAACGGTGCCCCAGCAGAAGTCGCACGAAAGCAAATCACGTGGGTTGCGGAACGATATGAATCGAGTTTTTGGTAAAAAAGTCGCGAAGAATCAATGCAGTATGACATGGTACACAATCATGATGACGGAACAAAGCGCTAACTTGTCCCCCTACAGTCAGGCCTATATAAGCGGAACGGACCCAATTTTTTATCTGGTTATTGACAGTCAATCTGACAGCATTCCTCCAATTACTTCAGGGATGCTTTCTGCCGTTACAAGAGCAACAACCTCGCTTCAATATTTTTTTGTCTGGATGAACTGCGTAAAACTTCCAGAAATGTTGTTGGGGTAGTCTTTTAGTACCGGAGAAATTGGTATGGAAGCATAATATCACGAGGTTCAATGCGATACTTTTGCATAAGCAGTTTCTATTATAATAATACACTTTTATATAGTCAAAATCTAAATTGGCGTCGTAGCTTCCCTTTCTTTTCCAAGGCGCTGGCTCTCCTAAAGAAGTTCCTAATTTAAAAAGCATTGGAAACACTGTGTTTCGTATTCTGCGATCTCTGCTGGTAAAAGTGTTTTCTCTCAACTCATTCCGATTTAATTTTATTCTTTGAGGAAGCTTTAAGCTTAAAGTCTTTAATATAAAAGGTTATCTGTATGTCTAGTTTTCTTTATTTTCGCAGCAGCACACGTGCTATAGGTACAAAAGAATGCTCAAATTCAATTGTTAAATTTTTGAAGAGATACATTTTTCCGGCTTTTATTCAATGCTTAAAGTGCTTTAGTAATCTATCAAGTGGATGCAAGTGTGTCAACCATAATTTCTAAGTCATTGCACAACATTCAAGTTCAGCTCATTTGTTGCCGTTGCATTCTGCCACATGCTTTTGCCGTTAGTGCCTAATATAAATGCGGTTTATACCCTCTACAGCATGGCTTGAATAAAAAAGCAAACAAAATAAATTAACGAATGTTAGTTTTTCTTGAGAGTCTTGGAAGAAGATCTTATAAATGAAGGCCTTTCTAACTATTCTTCACTTTCACTACGGTTAACCGATTAGCCTATCTATCATTATTAGTATCTAACATCGATGGTATAAAACACTACTATGTATGCATATACAGTCTTTTTTACTTCCATTCACTCCGTGTTTCTGCAGTAGAGTGCATAGAAGAGCCACATTCTACAGCGTTGTCTGCATGTAATCTATGGAAAATGAGTGCTAAGAGACAGACACTGCAATATGTGCCATATATACATAGTTACATGGTTCGTATGTGGATTATATACCTATTAAAGGATAGCGATGATATGAAGTCAGAATAACAGCAAAAGGGGAGTGTAAAAGTGAGCGTAAAAGCTTCGAGGAAGTACATAACAATATATAGTACATATACATATATGAGCTGGAAGAATAACTGATGGATAACAAGCACGCTCGTGCGACGAAAACATATATGAGTTGCTTATGCGGTTTTTATTTGAACACATTTCATGCTTCGATTTTTTTAAATTTTAAAGAGGAAATTGGCTTAAAGCTTGAGAGGACTTTGAAAGCTTTGGTGGAATTCTAAGAAAGTTCTAAAAAACAAAATTATAGCATTTTAAGGGGTTTCCTCGATTACATTTATCACTACTTTCATATTATTATAGAAGAATACTATATAGTCTGTTGGTGACAGTAGATGTTTAGGGTTTGCACATAAAATAATTAAAATATGTTGTGTAATTGTAGTCCCATCTAGGAACTATTTATTTATCAGGTCCACATTAAGTGAGGACAGGAGAGACATCGACTATAATATACCGAACATTATATTGAGCTATACGTAGAATTGTTATTATATTTCGGGATTCGCGAACAAAAACAAATTTTAATCATCGAAAATCGATTTATTGTTTTTTTTTTTTAATATTTTCCATTTAATTCTATACACTTTTGCATGAGTTTGAACCAATTGCCGAAGCACTTTGATTGAGGCATCTCCAAAACATGTGTTAAGAATCCATAAACCGCCTCTTGAGATGTTGAAAAACGTTTCCTTCTTAGTTTATTTTTTATAAACGGGCATAAAAAGAAGTCATCTGGTGCCAAGTTAAGACTGTACGGAGGATGACTCATTAAATCGATGTTTTGAGTGCTCATAAGTGCAGTTGTTTCATTTGATGTGTGAGAGCTACTTTTTTCATTGCGAAGTCTGATCCGTCTTCGGCTGTTAGCTTTCCTGATTTCTTGAAAGACGACTGACTAACAAATGGTTGTGTACCATTCAGAATTTTCTGTTCTGAACTTCACGAAATCCATCTTGGAGAGATCTACGACCTCGATTGAAATCGCCATATCATCATTAAACACTGGCATTTAATAGAGCTGCGTCAAAAATTAAGTTCAGTTTATCTATGCACTCTTGATGAGTTAATCCACGTCGAAAGTTGTAAAAAGTAGCCACCCGAAATTGTTCGAGATTTAATTCCATTCTTTGATCGAGAAGAATATTTTAAGTTAATGTAAATAACACAAATAGCGCACGTATGTCAAAATGTTCTGAGGGTACATAACATCCAAAAATTCAAATCTTACTATAAAATTGTGAGTTTCCAAATTACAACACTAGTGTTGTCAAATACCGAAATATAGAAGGCAACCTACGTAGAAGTTTGATCTTGAGAGCATGCAGTAGTACTTTATATGGCAAAAACATCATTCGAAAGCATCGACAGAAAAGGTGTCAATTTCGTATATAGAAACACTATTAACGAACAAAAATATTTTTTTTCTAAAACACTGGCACACCCTTTGGAAATGGTAAAAAAACTCGTAGTAGGTGGAAGTGAATCGAATATGAAAGGCAAAATGACAAACATTAAAGGACAAATCATTTACAGGCGCTCTGAGTTCGGAAAAAGGAAACGTAGAAGCGTGATTGAATTTTTAAGGGTTAAAACCGGCTTATCTCGATTTCCGGCAAAACTTCGACCATTATAGAAAAAGGTTATTGCAATGTTGTAGGTAATGAGATCTATTGCTATTGTGCCTTTTTGACATAACCTCAAAATGTATTTGCAAAATTCAAATAACCTGGCTTTTGAGGTTTCTAATTTTATTTACAAAATTATGTTTCTTACAAGAAATTTTGTGTAAAGTATGTAAGATACTTATTTTTTATTTTTACTTATTTAGAATACTTATTTCTTCCTTATTGAATAAGATTTCACGTAAAACATTCAGATTTTTTTTTTTTAATCTGAAGGTCAAAAAAATCTGAAGGTCTTAAGCTTCCAAAAAATTCTTTTCGCTGACGGTATAAACAATATATACATACTACATATATTACAATAGCAAATTAGCTTCAAAAAATACCCAACCTGCGTATTAAAAGTTTATTGCCCACAGAAAATTAGCAAAGATCTTCGCTTAAACTGATCATCTAAAAATTGGTTTCCTTTCCCGAAACTAAAATTTTCATTTATGATTTCCTGAAACAGTTTGTACCACCCAAAAGAAAACTTCGTAGACCCTGTAAAATATATAAAGTATCTAATAATAGGGAAGACGAGTTTTTGACAGCTTGTGGGGGTCATGTGCGTTTTCGGATTTGTGTCAAATTTTGTCAGTTTGTTCAAGAAGGTTTGGCATTCACGTTCACTTCGAAATGAGACCATCAATAGAAAGCGTTATAGCATGATGACCGATCTTTTTTCCGATAATTTCTTGAAATCCGACTTTTCTTCCCAAGAACTCTTTTGCTGGAATTGAACCATATAGCTGCCATACAAACTGAACGATTTGAAGGAAGCTGTTTTCTTTTTTGAACTTTTCTTTAAGACACGGGTGGTGAATTTCTCGAAACTCAGAGTTTTAATTTTTTCAAACTTTGCTTAGAGACGCGAGTGGTGAATTTGTTGAATATAAACCAATATTGTTGCTTCTACAAACTTTATGTTTTACCAATATTTTAGAGTTCAAAGGGCATGATTGTAAAAAGCATCCATTATAGCAGTTTGAGGTGAGGTTGAGAGGCATATTCTGAATTGTAAAGTAATTGATAATGTGATATTTTTTAGCTAAGAATAGACTCAGCAGCGTCAGCCGGATTACATAGCTTGCTCCAGTTGGTGTGGTGAATTGCCAACAACTACTGAACTTTAGAACCAAAGAAGCGAACTGCGCGCTAAAATGAATTCGGGCGAATTCAAATACGTTAAGAAAACGGAAAAGGTTTTTTTCTTTTAGGAAAACGTAATAATAATTGTTGGTAAAGTTTTTTATATTGTTTTTATTTTTTGATTTTCTTATTATTTATTTACTAATAAACAACATAATTTATATAAATATATGCGCATTTGTTAGCGCAGCAGTCTGACATATTTTTATGAAGTACTATTCCTTGAAAGCAAAATCCATTTGTATGTATGTATGTAGTATGAGCAGAAGCTGCGCGCAAGTAAGTGGCTCTAAGTAATAGACATTGGCGCCAGCGGACACGCTTTTTGAGCAGCAACAAAATAACACCGACGAAATAAAGACCGAATAAATAACGAGAAGAAAAAACGCAAACACACTAAAAACCACAGTGTTGGGCACCACTGATTGCCAAGTGAAGTTGAAGTTGATTTTCGAGCGATTTGCGGTTGCAGCGCGCCCTACAAAGCGCCAAACACAGCAGCTCCCCAAAGCGGCGCTCTATCAGCAGTGCGCATCAGCGGAACGAGCGACGCGTGCCCTTTTCCCCCTTAACTTACTTACAAGTGCAATATCGCACACACACATATATACAAATATGCGCGAATGTGTGCGCTGCAGTGTGCAAGTGCAGGCGCGCGGCTGCTTAGTGGCCAACCGCATACCGCACTTCAACAACGCCGCTGCATCAACGCAACTGGCAGATAGCTAACAACACTTTTCACACACAGCCACTCGCGGCGCGCTTCACGCGGTTGCTGTTGTTATTGCCATTGCCGTTGCTGTTAACTGGTTTCATTGTTGAGGCAGGTAATGTACTACAACGTACGCCACTCCACTCCACACCACTCGACTCGCGCTGCGCTGCGCGTACAATATCCGTCCATTGCCGCTATTCACTTCATTGTTTGCTCAGCCATTCGCGCAACCAGTCGCGGTTTGCCCATCCATTGCTCATTGCTGAACGTATCTGTAGCACTTTTTTACTCGCTGTTTTGGTGTTTATTGTTGTTGTTTATTTGTTTGTTTGTATGACCACCCGAGCGTCTGTCTCGCGGCTTGCTGGCTGGCTTTTCGCTGTCGCTTTGCAAGTGTGTAGGTTTGTTTGTTTGACTCTGTCTGTCTGTCTGTCCGTCAAGTTGGTTATCCGCCGCAAGTGAATGAATTCATTCAGCGCGCAATGTAACGGTTTGTACGTACTCGCAGCAATCAGTCTGCCTTTCCTTCCGTTTGGCCGCGTGCAGCTGTCCATACTGCACATACTCAGTCAAACACACACACACATGTATAATTATGCACGTCCGTCTGGCATGAGTAATTGCCGGTGGTTTGGCAGTTGGTTGCTTTTTGCTGTTGTTGCCTGCACTTGCTGCCGCGCTGCATTGCCGTGCAATCGCCGCGTTGGCTGGTGGCGGCGCGTCAAGTCAAGTTGTTTTCAACGCCATCGACACACACACACACAGGCATCCAGCGTCTTACACTTGCTGCGCTTTCGCACAAAAACAACAAGACAATACTGACTATTTACGCTTCAATTTGGATTTAACGCTCTCGTGTTATTGTTGTTGTTGTTGCTTTAACACCTCTGCAATTAACGTTTGTTATTAAATTATTTGCTCTGCTTTGTTTGGTGTTTGCTGCTCGTTTTTTAGTTAATTATTGTCTGCGCTTTTTGCTGTTTAACTGCACTTTAATGCGGTAATTAAATAAAATTTAATAACAACAACAATACCAATAATAACAACAGCTGCATTAGATAAAATAATTCAGTAATAAGCGAGAAAAAATGCTTCGCCTTAAAAATTAATATAGAAATGCAATGAATATACACTCACACTCACACTAACGCCAACCCATACACATACAGACGCAGACGTGTATGTGTGTGTGTGTGTGTTTCAGTTTACGTTATGATTAATTGCCACTTCAGAAGCCGATTTTTTCGCAATTTATTTGTCTAATTATTTGCGTCTATAAATTTACGGTTTAGTAGAGTGTGGGGTATTCACACGTGAGTAATATGAGAAAGATTAATGCAAAGGTGTAATTTATATTTTGTTGCGGTTATCATTTACAATTAAGCGTGTGTGAGTTCTAATGCATTTGTTTCACTCTGTAAGATAGATAAAGGAATATATCTAACACATATAAAAGGGACGGTAGACTCTTGGGTGATGCTCTTCAACTTTGGAACGGGTGATTTAGGTGGAGGTACTTTTTGCAATAGCCTTCTTTGGACAGATCACGCGTGAATCGTGTCAAGCTGTAATATTATATTTGTTCAGTATTGTGTGGTTTTTCGTCATGGAAAGACTTACGCCTGAATAACGTTTACAAATCGTTCAACTTTATTATGAATATTCACGTCCTGTAAATAATGTATTTCGCGCGCTTTGCTTAGCTTATGGTTAACGTTATCGGCCTACTGAGCGTACTGTTCGCAACACCATCACCTATCTTGAGACCCAGCATTCATTATTGAAAATAATAATAATAAGAAAATACATAAGCAGCCGTAGCTGAAAGTGTATCTACACGATGACCGTAGAGTTGATTCGACGCCATTCGCTGCAACTCGGACTGACGTATGGATCAACTTGGCGCATTCTACGTCGAGATCTTATATTGAAAGCGTACAAAATACAACTTATGCAAGAACTGAAGCCGCTCGACTTTCCCAAGTGACATCGTTTCGCTATATGGGATATTGAAAAGTTACAGGAAGATCCGACGTTTTCGAGCCAAATTTTGTTGGGCGATGAGGCCCATTTCTGGCTCAGTGAATATTTAAACAAGTAAAATTGCCCCAAATGGTACGAAGGGGGACTGAGAAGACGTTAACTTCGGCTGCACCGAAGCTGATATACTCTTCACAGGTGCATTTCTTTTAGTAACTATGTGTTCAGTTTATATGGAAGTGATATGCTATAGTTAGCCGATCTGAATAATTTCTTCGGAGATTATATTATTATCTTAAGCACTAAAAAATGCCATGTCAAATTTCAAAAAACGTCAAATGCAAAAGTTTTCCATACAAGAACATTTTTCCGATCTTTGGTTTGTATGACAGTTATATGCTATCCGAAGCCGATCTGAACAATTTCTTCGGAGATTACATTGTTGTCCTAAAAATAACCTGTGCCAACACTTCGGTGAGCAGATAATTTCCCGTTTTGGGCCGGCAGGGGAAGGGGAAGTAGGGAACTTCGAAGTGGATCACACTTTATTAGAGAAAAGTTATTGAAGTCAAAATATTGAAGTTTAGTAATTATAAGTAAGCGAGTTAGATTTAATATTAGAGAGTACGTGGTTATCTCACTAAAGTAGCTTAATTGTTTTCTGAAACTAAATTTTGTCTGACAGACTTTAGATCGTTTTTTTCTATTGAAAATTGAAATCACTAATACTTTTTAACGCTTGACAAATCGAAGACTGGTTATAAGGGGTATAAATGAGTTCTATTCCTTAAGATATTAGGTACGTAAAATTCTTTAGATGGATTCGCTTATTTTGAAGGGCCGTTCTTTCCGCAAATACATCAATTTGCCGACCAAAACCCAGAAAGTTTAAAACGTTTATTAAAATCCGTAATATTTCTAAAATACATATGTGCAAAAAGTCAGACGAGTTTGCACGCTCGGAGGCAGCCAGGAATGCAATACCCTAAGTTGCTCTAGACCATTCACCCCCCTTCAACGGTTGAGAGGTAGAGATTTATAATGTTTCACATTCAGAAACTTGCTACAGTGGATTCGGTAGAACGCAGAGCATGCGCGAAGTATGATGAGACATGATGATGTTTGAAAGAGGATCCCAATGTTGCAACTTAAAAGACATTGAATAACTGTAATGGAAAATACGTTGAGTTACAAGAGAAGACTTAATCGGCTATCACTTGAGAGCACAGTGTCTTAATGATAGCTTAATAGTGGCTTAAATCAAAATCCCCTTACTACCATTTTAGAACCTTTGAATAAAGGAATAAGTCAATGCTACATATTCTCGAAATAGACTCAATACACTTTTGACCTTAAGAGGTTACATAGGTTTACGGGTTTCAAAAAATCGATTTTTTTTATTGTCTTATTAAATTCTACAACACCTCTAAAATATTGTCCTAAATTTTCAAGTTGATCCGAGAAATAGTCTCGGAGATACAGCCTTGAGAACTTGTGCGCTCGAGGCTAGCTAGGCTAAGTGCGCAGTCTTTAAACGCGTTTTTCTCGAAACTACTTTTCCCGGCACGGTCTGCATGATAACTCATAGAGTTTTTAACATTTTTTGATGCGATTTTTTTTTAAATATTCGAAAATGTTTTTTCTATAGTCTGTCGAGCCGGATTTTCGATATTTTTATTAAAAAATTTTATAAACATAATTAAATTGTGACATTTATGACGTAAAACGCATAATTTTTTTCTAAATTCCGTGAAGTGGAAAATTTTTCGAAATTAAAAAATTCGGCTCGACAGACTATAACTACAACTTCATTTTACAAGAATTTTTTTTATTTTTACAAATCCGTCAACATTTCAAGGATAAATGATGCAGACCGTGGAGCAACTTTTTTTTCATTGTACATTGGGTCACGTGATATTTTATGTACTAATTTTTGTAAAGAAAAATTAAAATACATCGTTTTATAAACTTTAAGTACCAATAAACATTGTATACAATTTCTTTATATTTATTTCTATTGTTATCCCTTCTGAAAACAGTTTTTCTTTTAGCGCATTTTGGTGCTGCTAGACGTATGTAACCCCTTAAGCGCTAAGAGTTAAATCAGAGTGATGGAGAAAGCAATAGAACATCTGCTATCTATCTTTATCGACTTGAACTCTGACTATGACTGAATCATATCAAGAAAAGAGTCCATTTATAAGTCAACTAGGTTATGGGATTTAATACCGTTATTCTTTTTATTATGAGGATACGATAAGTCAAAAAATCTAGTAGAGATCAGTTGGACACCAATATCGGCTATGTGGGAAAAAAGTAGCGTAAAAGAGGGTCGACATCATGGTCTTCACCCCATGCTAATAGACGTTCTATTGTTCCATCACAGCCCCCACCACCTCCCTAAAATATATATCCAGTAAATACATACTTTCATATTTACGAAAAAAGGAACTAAAGTGCACTTTCAATAATATAAGTATCTGTGCTTTATTTTTCGAAATAACAGTTGTACTATATACCTCCCCAAATGCATCATTTACTTATCGCAAGGGTTTTGGCAACTTAATGTCATAGATTAATTTAGTAGCTTGCGCTTACATTTTCTTGCCAATTTAATTTCATTCACTAGCGCCATAAATTCACTTTGGCAATTTGTGGACGAAAGCTCGCTGCAATGTAAGCGCGCACAGCAACTTCTCTTGGCGACAAAGGCTTACAGCTAAGACTGTTATACTATGCGAAAGTAAGTGGAGAGTAGCGAGAATTTAAATACTTTTGCAACGCCAATAAAAGCGAAAATAAATAAAAAAACAGAAAATGTGCATCTTTTATGGCGTCACCAGGCTTCCTTCCGGTGGGGCGGGCATCCTGGCCGCGAGCAACGCTGGCGATACTAAATTTATGATTAAGTAATAAAAATGTTTATTATAACCAAATTTGCATCGCTGTGCTGCTTGCCGCACGCTGCTCGGCGCGCCGGTGTAAGCGCAAATAATAATGAGCGCGATAATTTTTCGTTTAACCCAAGTAATTTGTAAAATCAACAGAATGTATATAATGTAGTGAAAAATTCTTGCGTTTTATGTGCCTCATGCTAGTTTTGGTTCGTGTTGATACATATTTCTCCAGCGATTTTATTGTTCCGCTATTTTGTTTATCGAAACGCGCTTGAAACTTGCACCAATGCCGTGTAAAAAACTTAACGGGCGACTAGAATTCGCAGCTCAGCAGTTGCGTTTTGCTGCGCCAAGGCAGAAGCGCGTAAATGCATTACGGTTTAATGGTGCAAGATAAAAAAGTATTCGTAAGTACTTGGACGTGGCATTAATTTACGTAAACTGTAAGTGTGAGCGCGTGCCACGTACTCTCAGAGCGTTAAAATGGCGCTGTGTCGCAAATAACGAGCATTAGTATCGGTTGTTGAAGTGGCTGTGGGTGCGAATGGTCGCAGAACTTTTATATCTAATTTTCTCGCAAAGCGAAGTCTTTGTAGGAAAGAGTAGTACTCTTGACCTACGATTATTAGGCCGAACATAATTCTGCGGTTTATGGTACACAGAAGCAAATCTAACTAAAATCGGACAAGTGAGTTTTGCTGAACCGAATAAGGTACCACAGCTGTGTTATTTTAGCATGTTTATCACTTGTAGTAGACTTAAATAACCTGAGGTTCTGCGTTAGATTTAATAGTAAAAGTCCTCAGATTTTAAAAGTAAACAAAGCGGCTTTCTATTTCTATATCAAAATGTTTTTACTATGAAAATAAGTAAGGAAGGACCTTTCGCACATATAATGTCCTCGCAATTTTCAAGTATCAAAAGCGGAGAAATGTGTTCAGTTTTCACACTTTCAGTAGTTTTGACACAAACAAAAAAGGAGACCCCAGAATTTGCGCCAACTACCGTGGGATAAGCCTCCTTAACATCGCAAATAAGGTGTTATCGAGCGTACTGTGTGAAAGATTAAAGCCCACCGTCAACAAACTTATTGGACATTATCAGTGTGGTTGGAAAATCAACAACTGACCAGATATTCACCATGCGTCAGACCTTAGAAAAGACCCGTGAAAAAAGAACCGACACACACTACCTATTCGTCGATTTCAAAGCTCGTAAAAGCATGAAAAGGAGCTGCCTTTATGCCATAATGTCTGAATTTGGTGTTCCTGCAAAACTAATGCGGCTGTGTAAACTGTCCTTAAACAATACCAAAAGCTCCGTTAGAAACGGAAAGGATCTCTCTGAGCCGTTCGATACTAAACGAGATCTCAGACAAGGCGACTCCCTATCGTGCGACTTCTTCAATCTACTGCTGGAGAAAAAAATCGTATTCGATTCATGGAACGCTGAGCTGTTCGAGATATACGGGGACATTGATATACAAGGTTCGTTCCAAAGTAAACAGGACTTTTTGAATCTAGCGCCCCCTGGTGGCATGTGGGCCAATAAAATTCGTGATCTCCGAAAATTCCATCGAAACTGTGCGTGAATTCATCAAAAATCAGCCGAAATCATCATTGAAATTCATGGAAATGGAATTGAACCTCTCTAAAACATCGATTTATCGATCGATACGTGTTCGGCCCGAATATCGCGAAGATGAAAGTTGGCGTTTGTTGCACGATAATCCGCCGTCTCATCGATCGACGCTTGTGACCAATTATTTGACCAAAAATCACATTTTAACCATTAACCACTCCCAGTATTCACCTGATATGGCACCGTGCGACTTCTTCCTTTTCGGAAAAATGCATTTGCCCATGAGAGGAAATCGTTATGCTGACGTAGAGGCCATTCAAAAGGCTTGCACCGTTATACTGGCGGCCATACCGGCCAACAAGCTAAAGCACTCGTTCGACATGCTTTTGGACCGTGCAAAAAGCTGTATTGAAGCAGAAGGAAACTATTTTGAATAAAATAAATTGATTTTGCCGATATTTGTTCTGTTTTTCTTTAAAGTCCTGTTTACTTTAGAACGCAGCGAGTCAGCGAGTAGTTCAGCGAATTAAGAGAAACCGACTACGATGGCTGGATGATATCGTCCGTATCGATGAATAGTATTCGACGCAGTACCTGGCAGGGAAGTATTGGAAAAGAAAGAACTGCACTCCGTTGGAGAGATCAGGTAGAGAAGGATCTCGCTGCTTTTGGTATTTCGAATTGGCGGCAAATTGCGAAGAGAAGAAACGACTGCTGCACTGCTGTTATCTCGGCTATAACAGTGTAAGCGGTGTCTACGCCAGTAAAGAAGAAAATACTCAAAAACATTTCCTTACAAAGATCTTTTTTTTCAATCTGTTTTTTTTTTTGTTTTTAGTTTTGAATCTTAAGAGGCTTAGTTATAGCACTTTACAGTTTTTTGATTAAAAGTAAGCAGAGCTTTTTGGTTCTCAGTGCTCTGGAAGTATGTTCCTACAGAGACATGCAGATGCAGTACGTAATATATACAATAACCACAATCGCTTACATTCAAAGGCATTTACGCGATATCTTAGCTCTTTGAGCAACAACAAAAGAAATATTGTCGTTTAATAAGAGTAATAAAAAGATTTCAGCATAACATTGTACTAGTAAGTAAGCCGGCATCAATGAGAGTCATGGAGACGTTAGCAGAAGGGAGGTGTTGAGGCTCTAAATGGGTTATGTGTGATGCCAGCGATGTTCAAGAGTAGTAACAATAGTAAAGAATACTAAAAACGCTGATTGCTTTTAACAAATTAAAGCAAATAAATTAAATGACAGTACAAAGTAGGTGGATAATATCAACATTGTGTAATTTTGAACATTAATCTTTTATTAACGCTTGCTGAGTGTCAGATATTTATTTTCGGAGCTTTTTTGAGCATTGTTTATGCTCAAATATATATTACAAGAACTAGGGCCTCAACCACGTTCAATCAGCACAAAAATATAGACACGACTGTTGCAGTATCGAAGTCGAATTTCAAAAAAAGGCCATATAAAAATGTTTCTCTACAGTTAAGAACCTTCCAAATGCATATGTTGAGTCATAAATTTAGTTTGTGATATGCTTTTAAGCTTTCCGAACTTATTTTTATATTGAGCTGTAGAGCTTTTATAGTGCCTTCATATAGTTTTTTTGCACTTTGTAAATCTTAAAAAGCTTACGACACTAGGTTAGGTTAGGTTAGGTTTAGTTTTAGGGTTGATCCATATCGATGAATATCACTTGTTCATGCGTTCTTTGTGCTACCCGTAAACTTATAAAAGTGGATCACCAGATCCGAGTTACATCGACGAAGCGTTTTAATGCGCCAACTTTTCTGATTGTTGACCAGCGCTTGCTGAGATCACTGGCAACTGTTCAAAGATCGAACGCCAGAAGACATGAAGACATCGGAAAACCGATTTGCAATCGAATGAAATTCGGGCAGGATGACCTCCCTAGCCAGTTCAACGGCTTTGCAGTTTCCGACGATTCCGCTGTGATTGATCGCCCATGCAAGTCTAACATGAAAAAAGCTTGAAACTATTGCTAATGAGGTCGTGCGCTTCTAGACTAGTTCTGAGCACACGGTCAGCGAGTTCAAAGCCATTATAGCCGCGAGGCTCTCGGAGTGGATGCACACCTGTTCCTGAAACTAGAGTTGATGGGGCTGCTGACAGAATACTTTCTCACCTATTCTCCTTCTTAACTTCGATGCATACGTAAAAAAGTTCACTGCATCGTTTTTTGTCCGCCAAGAGGTTCTGCAACGCAGTGATAGAACTCTAAAGTTTTATAATAAATTATTGATACTTATTCCATACACGATAATTCGATACCGTTTGTGCAACTCTGATGTCAGTTAAGGCAGTAAAGGCAGTACTTTCACTGTTTCCGTTTCCATGACTAAGGGTCTAAGTAATTGGAACGGACCTGGATTTTTATCCAGCAAAGTACTTTCAACTCGACACTAGTCCTCGAAATTACTTCAGGAATGTTTTCTGTCGCTACAACAACAACAAGCTTTCATTGTTTCGTATATCTGGGCAAACTGTCTGAATTAAGATTGGTAGTTTTATTTGTTTTCAGTTTCAGCTTGGAAATATGTATGAGACTGCCAGAAAAATGGTTACAGTTTCTAAGTACTTAAAAAAAGTCTCTAAAAATTCTCTAAAAACTTTTCAAATAATATTTCCGTTTAATAACATTTTCGATATCCGTAAAACACTAGAAGCTTAGCATTTTAAATGAAATTGACCAGCGGCATGCAACACGTAAATGCCGAAAATGTTTAAAAAGCCAGAAGGCAAGTAGTGGCAAATACGCCTACAAGAAACCAGTAAAGGTATTGAACGTCGAAACTTGTATGTGTGACAGTCAACAACAACTTGTGGGGTAAATGCGCTACAAAACGCTTACAATCGATGGCTTATACTAGTAGCCAGTCAAATTGTAGTTTGTGAGTTAGACAGGTGTGCTAGCGCTGGGCAATGGAGCACGAGCAGAAGGCCAGCAACGTGCAACTAAATGTCATTTATCGGTTTGCTTAACTACACCAGGGTGAGTAACTTATACGAATTTGAATTTGAAGATAAAAATACGAACATTTGTAGGCGGTGATGTATCTGCATTTACATTTTGCTTTAGTCGGTTTCGAATTCTGCTGCAATCTGTATCGAAAGAATGGAATCTTCGCAGACATTTTTATGTTTTTTTATAATGGAGAGGGTTCTACTAAGAAAATGTATGAATTTTGAATTGAATAATTTAGACAGAATTATTTTGGAGATCATATAGATTTTTATCCTCAGAAATAGTATCAAATATGGAACGAGCTATCTGCGTACAGAACTCCAAGAGTCATGTGCAAAACGGTAGATTGGAAGTACACAAAATTTATATTGGCACTCGATAGAAGAAACTGTAGGAGCATGATGGGAATACTAACTGGTCACTGTGTGGTGGCGACACACGACCGCAGGATGGTGCTGACAGGTCGAGAAGACTGCAGGAAATGTCTAGAACAGGGCACCTGGAAAACAATAGAGCATCTTTTGTGCACTTGTCCCGCAAGACTACGCTGTAAGCATCTGGAGTCTGCACGGTATGATACACTGGAGAAGGTATCGATAGTGAGGCCGCAGAGTCTGTTAAAATTCGTGTCAGACGCAGGCATCCAAAAGGATGACTTCTCTCTCCGCTTGGAATTAGCAATCCATCTGGTATTCTAATAAACCAAAATGGTCTATGCAGGGCTTATTGGCATACGAGATTAACTTAACCTAACCTAATATCAAATATTGATTCCTGTTCATGAGCTTTTAAGATAAATTGAAGGTTCTAGAAGTTTGAAGTCCCCGACTGAGATTTTTAATATGTTTTTTCACGTCAGAAATACATCTTTGATTTTAAAATTGCTTAAGGACGGTCGAACGTACAACATTTGCTGTAACTTTTCATAATATGATTATATTGCCTCGTTAGAGCTTTGTGCTCGGTTTCACAGAGTCGTACTCACGTTTTCAAAGTATTCGCCTACAGGAGACCATATTCTATATACTAGTTCTGTTAACAAGGAATATTTATTTATATATAAGAGTAGGCGTAATGGTTTAAATTATGTAGTAGTAAGAATTCCAAAGGAGATGATACACCACGAATATTCGTTAAATCTTCCATTGACCTCAATAGAGCTGAGGACAGCTAGACCGTAAAAAGTTTCTGCTAAAGCTTTAGAACATCATCTACAAGAATCGGTAACGAAGTCTGCCGAGAAGTCTACTAAAAGCTGTCACTTCTGCAGAAATTTTCACAAACATTATTCACCGCCGCAATTTGTAGTCCCACCCTCGTATATAAACGTTGGTTCGCCAACACATGTAACTTGAAGCTGCTGTCATGATTTAGTAGTACCTACAACACAATTCCATACACTTTTTATTCGTTCTATGTTTCTTTTTTCCAGCGCTCGCGTTGACCTATAAAAATTAATTTAGCAATAAAATCTAAGCAAAACAAAACTGATCGTCGCCAAACGAGCGCTGCAATGAGCGCAGAGTGGAGTGGGGTGGAAAAGCGGTTGCGATGTCGTCACTGGTGCAGCAGCAGCCCAGCACACTTGCCGCCACTGCCAGTGCCAGTTTCCTTGACTCCATTCTGCAGGCCATAGGCAGCATTACAGATGCAGTTGGTCGAACAAAAGGAGAGAACCTTGTCGCTGTGTCAGTTGCCAGCGGATTTGCATTGCAACGGAGCTGCAAGCCACCCACACACACACACACACATACATTTATATTGAAAAGTCAGTTATGTCTACAAACATACACTTGTACATATACATGCATGTAGATGAGCTGCGTTGGAGTATGGGCTCAGTAGGAAAACGGAAGGTGTAGCGTAATCAATAAGCGGCTATGCGGGGCGTGTGGGTGCGGGTGCGCGCAATTGCAAATCGTGATTTGAATGCGTTACGTTGCTGGCATACCAATTGAGCGTTGAGCGAATACACTTTACATGCGCCTAGGCGCTGTCCATTCACCGGCCGCGGCCGCTCGGCACGATCGTGCGCCATGATCGCATGGTTTTTGTTATTGTTAAATTTTATTTGCAATTTTTGTTGTTGCTAGTGCTGTTAGTAGACTCTTAGTTGACATGCACTGACTACGCTTACATGTATGCATTTATGTGTGTCGCTGTGTGTTGTTGTTGTTATATTTGGTCACAATTTTATTTATAGAATTTATGCAAACATGAGTAAATGCTACGCTGCAAACACATACATATATACTGTATATGCAAATATGTATGACTCTACTTGTTTGTATGCAATTATGCACAGGACCAACTAATCGCTGTGGCGCATGCGCGTAGGTTTTTACGATTTCGTATGTAGACTGTCAAGTGGTTTTTATTGCGGCGTCTGTGGATGAGTAGCTGTTGATTTATGTTGCTACAATTTTACAAATGCTTTTTTATGTGTTTGTAATTTTTTTTTAATTTATTTTTTCTTTGTTTTGCATTCAGCCTTGTTTTCGCTTGCAATTGACTTTATAAGGGCATTTCGTTGCATTCATTTGCGAATTTCGGCTTGTCGCCATGGAGTTTAGTACTAATGTTAATTTGTTGTTATTGTTGCCTTTGTTGTTGCTGCTTTGTTATTCTAGCCGCTGTCGGCGACCATGGTCCACTGTCATTACTCACAATTGGCCTTTTTCTCTTTCACCTTTTTTGGTCTGTTTGTGTGATCGGTCAGTGGGGTGAACACATATACATACATATATATGAATATATGTATATTCATATGTACATACATTTATGTCGATGTGGTTTATTATTGTGTGGGAGTCGGCACGAGTTCACAGTGCATGCCAACTGTGTGGCACATTAAAGGAGTTGTTTCGCCGATTGCAATCGAATTTATTTGGTTTAACATTTTCTGTTGCCATTTATTTGTTCCAATTTTGGCTACTGTTTGCTTGTCTTATGAAGTTTTGGTTGTTTGAAAGTGTGACAGTTATTTGCCAAACTAATAATAACGGGACTAATAATTTTGTTACCATAATAAGTGAGGCCGAACTTGCAGCTGTCTCAATAAAGAGCCTTTGTTTGCCTAAACTTTCAGGCGTTTGCTTTGCTGGAAGTTTTTATAAATTGTCTACCGGATTTGTAAGGTTTTATTAAATTGCGCTAATTTCGAGATTAACTATTTACTTGCTTGTAATATTACCATTATATTTTTTATGTGAAATAAAAAAAATCCAAACAATTGCCAATATCGTTTTTTTGCATGTATTGTACTAGCAATTTGTTACTAATAACTTTTAAATCAGGTGGCCACACTTCTCTAAATTAAACGCAACCAAATTCTATTTATGTAGGTATTAAAATATTTGTTTATTTCAAATATTTAACAAACATGTGCGGGATGAAGTCATGTGTAGAAGTTCACGTTTAAGTGAGGAAAGTTCTCCGAGCGCCGTTCACGACTTCCGGTCTGAAACCAAGTATCCTCTGGGTAGCTAAAAAACAGCCGTTTGATGGTGAGCTAAAGCGAGAAGCCGAAGCACCTCCTCCCCAAAGTTGTGCGCTGGGTTTGGGACTCGCCACAAAATACTGTTGCAAGATTAACAGTGCTTGGGACAAGCAGTTCAGTAGATCTCTTACGATTTACTCCAGGCCAAAAGGATCTCGCAGACACACATGGGGTGGTTGTCGACCAATGCTTGCTAAACGCACGCGTTGTCCATAGGTTCATTGCTAGTGCGCAAGATGACATCGGCTAATCGACTCCGGTATGAGCGGAGAACGTGTATCCCTTCTTGCTTTACAATTTCCAGCGATTCCATTAATATTTAATAGCAGCTACTTCTTCCTAAAAATTACAATAGTCCGGTAGCATAAAACTAAGCTTGACTGATTGCTTCTTATAGAAGACTCTCCTTCAATTTTTCAATTTTTACTACAAGCTTCAATCCATCCGTTAAAAATCTCGCTGTGCCCCTTTTCCTGTGGGTTCTCCCATATAACCCTTTTGGGTACGTGAGCGGAGAAACAGTCGTGAGAAGTAGCCTCTGTAATACAGTACTTCAAGTTTTCAGGGATCCAGTTGAAGGATGAAGGAAGTTCAGCGTGACGTTATTACCTTATCAAGAAGTCGAAAGTGCGAACCTCAGAATAAGGGAAAAAGTCGTCTGGGTCTGGGACGTTTTGTATCACCTGGTAAATAAAACCATTTTAGTTTTACTAGGATGAAAAGCTAAGCCGCTTTTACTTGCTCAGTTGAATTCCACGGTGAGGTACTCAACAATTCCAAAAAATATTTTCAACCCATATTGTAGTTTTTCTTTCTTCTATCAATATTTTGGAATTAAGATTTTCAAATAGGAGAAAAAATTCCATTTCGAAAGTTTTAACCTTCGGATAGAACCCCTTATAATCCCAAAGGAAACATTTAAACTAACACCATTGGGTCTAAAAAAGTTTTACTATATTTCAATGATTTGAAAATACTTTACGCAAAGTGTTCATTAGATTTCTTTTCAAGAATGAAACTCCTTTCTTATCTGAAACCATAACTTTATTTTCAATTGTTTTATCAGGCCTTAAGAGAAATCTTCGAAGGTTCCAACAATACTTTAAGATTGGTTTTTAGAGCAGTTGGATATTTTTAGCATACAGTTTCTTTCCACGAGTTTGAAACTATCTTCGGATGTCTTTATGTGATCAGAATAGGTATCGACTTCATACCTGTTATTTCACAAAAAAAATGACTCACGAGCATTAAAGTGAAAAGAAATTAAATTCCAAACACTATTCTTGCTTTCCTCTTGCATATGATTTCATTATGTAACACATATGTACATGCCTAAATTAGTAAATCAATAATGCGACTCCTCTCAAAACAAATGGGTTTCACAATCTTAACTTCTTCAGATTGAAACAAACTTATTGAAGGAGCTGCTGTTCATTTCTTGGTTTGCAGTTCGAAATAGCGAAGGTAGAGGCTCTCAGGTTTTCTGAAAAGGGAAGTTTCCCATAAAAAAAAAACACGTATGTACCGATATTGTCTTCGCAGTGCCTTCTCTCTGTGTTCTCATTGTGATAACGGCTCGTAGTTCTCGAAAAAAACTCAATAAAATTAATGCAACTTAAAATGATAAATTATGACCATAAATAATGCTAAAGAAGCATTAAATATTAATAATTTTTTTACTAACGACACTGCAATATTTCGATTGGCTTGTGGAGCACGTTAAAAGACCGAGTTAAGTCTGATTTGTTTCCAATGAATTTGCGCAAGAGATTTGTATTTTCGCATAAAGCACAACCGCACAAAAAAGTAACTTTGGTGCAGAAGACGCATCTAATAGCGTCCGTTAAGAAATACGATGCGATCATTGCCTAACTACTACGTACATTGTGGCCGAAAAGGCCAAAAGTGGTTTTCGGCCAAAAACGGTGTGACCATTCGGTGGTGAAATGTGCATATCCATTAGTTTGGACAAATACGAATGCAATTATATAGTATGAGTATATAAATGTTTATATAATATATAAACGTATTGTTGCAAAATTGCATATGATATGCGCTCAGTGAATGCAAGCTCCATATACAGGGTGCTTGCGAGACATTTAACTAATAGTCACAAAATCGGAATTTCAATAGGGTCAACGAGAAGATATATTTCCAATGCAATGGCATTCTTTTTCTCTTTTATGGATGGTGACATGTGGCGAGGTTCACGCAAGTGAGGAAAGTTCTCTGGATTCAATTGGAAGTGGCCAGAAGCGATTCTTTTATATATGACGCAAGCAGATCATGACTTCTGGTCTTAGGGAAAGTATCTTCTGGGTGGCCAAAAAGCATCCATTTAAAGACGAGCTAAAGTGAGGATGTGAATTATCCCCAGGGTTGTGTGCTGGGTTTGGCACCCGCCACGTAAAAAAAACAGCCCCATGAAAAGCTTCGGATGAGAGACCCCTCTTTTGATGACGATCACTGCAAACTTATTAAGGATTATGATTTAAGGGCATGCACCTGGAATGTTTGGTCCGCGGTGCCGCTGCTCCGGTGGTTGATGTCCTCGTAATGGCAGTTTTACTCCAAATATTTCAAAAGAAAGTTTTTGAATACATCCATTGAAAGTGAATTGAATTGTTCTCGATCACAGCGCCATCCATCTACATAGCATTATGTCTCAAGTTTAAATTTTTATTTACATATGCAAATCGTTTTAACTCCGTAGCGTCTTTAAACACCCTCTACTTGACGCGTTAAATTGCACCGTAAGCCCAATGGGCGTCAAGAAGTGTCGGCCTAGCGATTGGTGGGCAGCAGACTGCAAGCGATCACATCGTTTTCGCGTAGCATTCAGACACACGCTGCTCGTTTGTGCACTTGCGCGCTTGCGCAAAAGGTCGCAGACAGGTTACACTTCTCGCCAGTGGCATTTTAACGGCGTTTCTCCATTTTGTACATGTTTGTTTTGGCTCGTTATCTCCTGCCCGGCGATTGCAATTGTTCGTACGAGTAGTGCTGCCACTTAGTTGATATTTTAAATATTTTTTTTTTGCGTTAAAAAAAGCCTGGCTCTTAATGGGTAGTGTCGTAGAGAAACAAAGCCAAATAAATTAAAATCGCACGACAATAAAATAACGAGAGAGCCGTTTATGACAAATTTAGTTTTAGAAAATGGAGAGCATGAAGTTTATAAGTGCAGTACAAGGCGCACTAAGTGCTTAGAACCAACTTTAGGGATTCACAAATTATGCGAAATTCTTTCGAAGTGAAACTTTTGTTGTAAATTAATGTTTTATTATATTTTTATACCCCAAAACAGGTTATACGATCACTTATAATAAATTTTTCTTGAATTGTCACGCCAAAAGTGATTTCTATAATGTTATGAGTTATTGATCTACTCCATTTTTGAAGACTTTGAACCATACCATTTTTTGGCATGACAAGCGGAGAAGATACAGAGACAGAAGTTTTACGAACTATATATTTTGAGTTAATTTCCTAGCTTTATAAAGATAGAGCAATTTTTATGATATTTACCACATGCTTCACTTCTTTTTTTGTAAGCATTAAAGGTAACGGATAATCCAAGTAGAGGTACATTTTTCAGCAGCCTCTTTTTGACAGATTACTCGTGAGTCATGTCAAGCTGTCATGCTATTTTTGTTCAGTTTTGTTTGGCATTTCATCAAGGAAAGACTTCCGACTGAACAATGTTTACAAATCGTTCAACTTTACTATGAAATTCATGTTCCGTAAAGAATGTGTTTCACGCGTTTCACTCAATTACAGTCAACATAATCGGCCTACTGAGCGTACCATACGCATCCATCTTGAGACTCAGTATTCATTATTGTATAATACTCGACCAAATAGACTACTTCCAGCACGCAGCGAAGAAAATATAGCAGGAGTAGCTGAGAGTATACACGAAGACCTTGGAGTGTCGATTCGGTGCCGTTCGCAGCAACACGAACTGATGTATGGTGCGATGTGGTGTATTTTACGTCGAGATCTTAAATTGCTGTGGGGATATGTAAACTCTAAAGCCGATGCGGATAATCCCGCTTCAACTCAGGCCTGGGAGCAAAACATCAGGTGTGTCATTCGTCAGTTACCAGTCGAAATGATCGAACGAGTTATCGAAAACTGAACTCAATGGATGGACCATCTGAAATCTAGCCACGGTCAACATTTAAAAGGGGTAACAAACATCAAAAAATGCTATTTCGAATGGTAATAAACTTACTGTTGTATTTCTTTAAAGTATTGGAGATACGCAGCGTTTTGTGAAGCTCTAAAAGTGAATTTTTAGATTTTTACTATGTCTGAATTTATTGAACACAGAAGTGCGATAATGCACCATCTTTTACTGTATTGGTTATTCGTGATCATTTTGCCACATTTTCAACTAATATCGTGCCGCAACCACCGCATTCGCCTGATTTACCTTCGTGTAACTTCTGGCTATTCAGTAAATTCACATGACCACTCCGAGGACACCGTTTTGAGGATATAAAAGCTGAATCAAAGAAGGCGTGATGGCCAACACGACGGAGAATTTTTCCAAGTGCTAGTATGACTGGAAAACTCGTTGGCATAAGTGTATTGTAGCGGTAGGAGATTACTTTGAAGGAAATCAAATCGACCAAATTCACTTTTCATTTTGATCACAGTAGTATAATGCCAATCAGATCAGATAAATGATCTATAATGTTTTAGAAGGATTAAAATGAGTATTAAGAAGACTTCTAGTTAATCCTTCCACACCGCACAAGTTAATCTCTGCGACCATACTTTGAAATCACATCAGACGAGTTTTTGAAATACATACTATATGTACATTGCAGATTCATGATCGGCAATGAAAACGTTCGATATCTATAGAAAAAAACTGGTAGTAAAAGATTTGTAAAGAATGAGTAACTATGGAGCATGAAAGGTGATGTTTTTTGTTGATTTTTGGATAATAAATTAATTTAAATATAATTGTATATAGTTTCAGAAGTTATGTCTACACGTAAGAATATAAATGAAGTAGCCATTTGAATTTCAAGATAAATATTCAGAGAACATCTTAACTTAAAGCTTACCAATTGCCGCTATCATGAAAAATAAATATGCCACATCGTTGTCGTCGACATATTGGATTATTTGTCAAAGCATATAGCATATTATGCGAGTACTTCAAGAACTCTAACCCTCTTCACGATCTTAGCTAACACTTACCTGTAAAGAAAAAAGCAAAAATCGGAGAAGAAAATAGAAAAACAATTAGTAAATCAGTTAACCGGAGAGTGGTGTTTAGTAATACATTAAAAATCTATTTGCATTTTCATTGGCGAGCGTGCGGTTCGGCCAGCTGGGGAGCGAGCAATCGTATGCGGCAGTCAATTGGAGATGCATTTCATTGTCATTACTACGGTTAATCGTGGCAGACGAATGCATATGAGTATATGTTATGTACATAGGTGTGTACATACTTATTTATGCACTAGTGTTAATATTATATACATAAATATGCTGTGGGCAGGGTATTTAGTGATCTTAATCAGATTATATATGCAAATATAAGTACATACTTATCCTAACTTTATTGTGCAACATGTTTAATTGTTTGTTCAGTTGTTGTACTCTGTGTGGCTTATATACATACGTATTTATAATGCTATATATGTATATTCACGTATTACTGTATATATAGGCATTTACTTTTTTATAATCATAATTCATAGCATATCTCATTGTTCTATTCATATGCAAATAGCTAATTACATTCACAACTACTACCATCATTATTACAGTTATATCAGTCAAAACTAATAATTTGACTTTTTATGATGTAATTATATATGTATGTGCTGTATATATATATTTATTATTCTGTATCTACAATAACACTAGTTATTAATCTATTATCAATAGTATTGTGCTTAATATGCATTTTATTACTACCACTAAAGTGCCACTAAATATTTTTATAATACTAGATACTGTTATCATTTGTATGTAAATGTATATAGATTATATCGTATTATATCACTACCAACATTATTATTTTTTTTAAATATGTACACATAAAGTTTTCCAGAGTTTTTTGAATATACTGTGAAATATTCCTAAATTAAGCTCAAACGAATTTAATGGTATATGTAGAACGCAGTTTACGCGAACTTTTAATAATAAATTCTGTTAAAAAAGTACTCCGAAATTCCCCTGGTAAATGATACCAGAGATGATAAAAAATGCATTTTGCTATGATGAACGCGATCTCTCAACCAGTTTATTTATAAGAGCTGACTTGGTACACCTCAGTGGTGCGTTGCGATTTTTACAATGGATAAAAATATCGAACAAAGAACTTGTCTCAAATTTTGTAATTCTTACTGTATATATAGGCATTTCATTTTTTATAATCAGAATCCATAGCATATCTCATTGTTCTGCGAAATCATTTCGAATGCAGCAAAATGCTTACGGTGATTCAGTTTTATCATAAACGCACGCCTACGAAAGGTACAAACCCTTCAAAGACGGTCGAGACATCGGTGAAAACAATCCTTGTTCTGGACGACTTTCAACCTCTTCAACTGATGAAAATATTCAGAAATGAAGGATGTGGTGATTGAAAATCAACAGGCAAGTTTTAGATAGTGGCAAGAGAGCTTGATATCTCTATCCGTTTGAATGATTTCGATGAATATTTTAAGTATGCAACAAATTCTTGCTCTATTCGTCCCGATAAAGCTGAATTTTTATCAATTAGAATACCGTAAACAAGTCAAGTCCATGAATGTGGGATCGGAATTCGCAAGATCTGGACATGTTTGATGTCAAATTCATAAACCCATTTCTCATCGGCAGTTAAAAATGCTCTCCATGAATGTGGGATCGGAGCTCGCATGATCAAACATGTCCAGTTCTTGCGAATTCCGATCTCACATTCATATCATCAAACATGTCCAGATCACGCCAAAGCCGCTAAAAAATCAAGGCAATGCTCATTGTTTCTTTCGATATTCGTGGTTTGGTGCATCATAAATTTGTTCCAGAGGGACAGACGGTCAAAAGGAGTTGTATTTAGCCGTATTGAGGCATTACATCTAGTGGGAATTACTTTGAACGCAACAAAATATATATTGATGAATAAATAAATAATTTGCGTTTTATTTATAATTTTCGGGTACTTTTTTGTCACAATGTATGGTTGTCATCAAATACAAACTATAATATAATAACGTTACCTCTCAAGTTTTCTATGAGAATAGTAAAAATAAAAAAAACTTCACAAAAAAATTGTGTATTTTAATATTTGGCTTGGTTTAATGTTTGGTTTTGGTCTTATACAAGCGTTTCGTCGTGAATATGTAGAAAACTTTGCCTATTTTGGGCCCTTAGAAATTATATTGAAACTATATAATGGGTTGTCAAAAAAGTCTTGCGGTATTTTTATTGCATTTTTTTTTATTGAAATTGAAATGAATTTTTGATGACTCATGCCCAGCTCTTGACCCATGCTACGGTTGCTACTATGCCGGTCTCTTTCGACCAATTCAGCGATTTTATCGCAATTTTCGACGACAGGCCTTCCGGAGCGTATCTCATTTTCGACCACCTCTACACCAGAATGAAAACGTTGAAACCATCGTTGTGCGGTGGAAATGGAAACTGTATCGGATTCATAAACTGCAGAAATTTTATTGGCGGCTTGAGATGCATTTTTGCATTTATCGTAGTAGGAGTAGTACTGTAAAATATGCCGTATTTTCTCTTTATTTTGCTCCATGTTTGCGACGCTATAACTCACGAACGACTTAAAAGAAACGACAATCAATCAAACACGTGTTAGCGCGTGAAATGAGCTTTCCAAAAAGGTATAGCATGACCCTATTATTTAGTTACTCCCTTCTGTAATAGTTATGAGAAGATCGAGATCTGTTAATTATACAAGTAAGGTTCGACCAGAGTCGAAAGTAAGTTAGGTTAGATTGGATAGAAAGTGAGGACTTGTGAGGTACAAGACTTTAAGAAAGCGAAATATGGGTGGATGGTTCAAAAGTATGTTTTTTAAATCGTTTATAAATATGTTCAATAATTTCAAAAAAATGTTTACCCGTTCTATAGCTTCAAGGTATTAATGTGAGTAGTTCTTTTTCAGGTTGCGTGTGAAAAATGTTTTCCAACGCGTTCATCTCAAAACAAAATTTTTCGAACTTGTTTACCCGCTCTACATATATAAATAGATCAATAGTTTTAGATATATAAATAGAGACTAAGGCTAAAAATCATGTTTTTTTCTAATATTTATGGCTTTGTGATCGCTTATAGAGCGTTTGTTATATATTCTGTATTTTCGGAGAAATTCAGATGAAATGAACAATTTAAATGAATTGTATTATTTTTTCTACTATAAACATTTTTTGAAATAGAAATTAGTCTTTTAACCGCATTTTTGCTTAACATTTTTGAAAGAAAAATATTTTTAAGTTATTATATGCAAATAGTGTTTCAAAGGATATGTGGACCGCAGCGCCATCTGTTTGGACAATACACCCAACTCTTTTTTTACACGGGTCACATTTGAGTGTATTTTTGACCAAGTTATTTTTTAACTATGAAAAACATTCTTTCTGGCCTCTTTATCCACCAGTATGGGTTGTCTGAAACGTTATTTTTTCCAAAAACTAAAATATTTGGTCTGGAAATTATGTGTGGTGTAGAGTGAGATCATTAAATAAGCAAGGTTCGTGGCGGAAGGTGGCTATATTATTGTCAAAAATAAAAGATGCTTTAAACATTATTAAAACATTACAGAACTCAAATGCTACCTGAATATTACTAGGGAAAAACACTATTTATGTACGATTCTCTTCCTAAACTACTCATACTTATACACTATAGTTGAAATACAAACCATTAAATCTCTTCGTGAACAAGAGAAAGCAAGCAATATCAACGTTTCTCAATTCCAATTCCATGCTAAAGCTAATACAGAAACACCCTAAGTCAAAGCCAATCAGTTCAGCCAATTGCAAATAATATGGATCAAAGCGGTATAATTGTGGGTATTAAGAACCGCTACCTGAAAACGCCTCGCAGGAACGCTAATTATTGGATTACACTAACAATTTCCTGCCTGCCGCATCAACACGCTGAATAATCCATTCCATATGTGCGAGATGCGAGTGTCTGTGTGCATTCTCAATCAGTCAATCGTTGAAAATTACAGTTGTTGCAGCAACCAGATGTTAACAACTGCAATTCACCAACAACACAACTGCCATCAGCGACGATATGCATTCACTTGTCAATCTGCGCCGCCGACGAATCACAGCTGCAACACAGATAGTGAGTTTTCCTACAGGCGGCAACAGCAGGGTTGCATGACACATATTGCCACACAACACCTATGTTGGGCAACGACACCTTTGGGATGAGCGTAAAATTGCAATGTGCAACAGTTGGCAATTGCTCGTTTGCTGGCTGACGCGGCAGTTTGGTAGCAGCGCAGCAAACAGTTAGGCAAACTGGCAATTCGTCAGCGTAGAAGGCGAATCGGCAATTTTACAGTCTGACAGTTAGAACGTCAAGCCGAGTGAGGCCACCAATGCACAGTCGAACAATCAACTGCTCAGCTGGTGGCTAGCTGCATGCTTTTAGTTGTTGTATTGCCGTTTGTTTTGCTTTCCTTTCAATCTGCAGCCAGCCGTTGCCACGCTTCAACAAGTGATGTTGCGGAGATTTGACAAATTTCTTGCACTTGACCATGGAAGAATGGAAAGAGTGGAGCAAATTGAAACCGAGCCGCATATAATTGCCTGCAAACAACTGTTGCTGTAATGCATGTGCTTGTTGTTGGTTTCGCACAGTAGCAGTGCTTTTAGTGAGTGTTTCGCTGGCAGCTAGCAGACAAACAATAATTGCTCATCTTACGGTGCCAAGTGGCACTTAGCTGCCGGCTGCAAAGCTTGGATTAGTTACCGATGATCTTTCTTCGTTACAGCTATGCCACTTTGCAAGTGTATGGCTCTGTATGTACATATGTATGTACTCTATGTATATGCGAGAAGTTTTGTGTAAAGTTCGGATAGCATAAAGTCAATATTTGCACCTAAACTACTTTGCCACCACTTGGCACTAAGTCAAAGCCAAACAATTCGAGTGTGTTCTCGACTGCCGTGTAACTTACGGCATACCAGTTAATACATATATACATATGTACATATATGGATATGTATAGTAATATACATAAATAACATGCCAGTAAAACGGAGTGTAGAGTGGAAGCAGCACATTTAGAGTTAGTAACCACCAAGTGCTTAGAATTGAGTTAAGCAATGAAAAATCAAATATAAATGAGAGCTAAACTAAATAAAAAAAAAGTCGCTTGGATCTTTGGTCAAGATAAAGATCCTATTATTTTGCTTTTCAAAACTGAACTAAATTGCAATGCAAATACGATCTATAGAACGAATTAGACTACAGCGCCACCTGCCGGATTATTAGCTTATCGCCTATCGTAATTGAAAATATCATCAGATGTTGTCATCCTCCATGTTTCTTCATCATATAGCAGGGCGGGGAATGGTGAGTGAATTGTAGAATTTGGTCTTTGTTCATCGAGAGAGAACTTTACTTCTCAATTTCCTACTTAGTCCGAAGTAGCACCGGTTGGCAAAAGTTATTCTGCGTTGGATTTCGAAGCTGATGCTGTTGTTGGTGGTTCCAAGATAGTCGAAATTACCTACGACTTCGAAGTTATGACTGTCGCGAGTGCAACGACTGTTTGTTTGATGACAAGAGATATTTCGTCTTGCCCCCGTTCACTACGAGACCCATTTTTTCGCTTCTTTATCCAGTCTGGGGCGAATATCAGTATCATCGGCATACGCCACAGCTGTACTCTGTTATAGAAGATTCTACCTTCTCTATGCTCTCAGGAGTAGATTGAAGAAGTTTCACGATAGAGAGTCGTCTTGTCTGAAACCTCTTTTGGTATCGAAAAGATCGGAGAAGTCCTTACCGATCCTGACGGAGTTTTTGGTATTACTCAATGTCAGTTCACTCAACGATATTAGTTTGAGACATAGTGGCATAAAGGCCGGTGTATGACGATTCTCTTTTTACGACGTTTGGCGCATGGTGAATATCTGGTCAGTATAAAGTCGATCGGAAGTTCCTTATTAAGTATATGGGCACTAGGTTGAAGTGTGTAACCGATTTTATCAATGTGTTGTACCAGGGCAAATATAGTAAACATCAGGCAAATATAAAATATCCACCTCAATTTTCTAGTCTTATATTACAAATTGACTGATGTTTTCAGAATAATTCATATAAGATAGATAAAGAGAGAGAATTTGATGGGTTTTGAAAGGGTATTACATGGAAATATAATGCTGGAAGAAGTGATACGCGCCGCTACTCTGAAACGTAATGGCACTGCCTTCGCTAAGAGTACAATGCTACTGAACTGCGGCGGAAGATATTGACATCGTTGGCCTTAACAATAGAGATGACAGTTCAGTGTTTTCCAGCCTAGAAATAGATCGTAAGAGGTTGGCTATATGGTAAATTGTAAAACGTGAAGAACTTTGTCTATCTCGGAACCAGCTTAGATTCCCTGAATAATTGAAAACTGGGAATCAAACGCAGAATAAGTTTTGCCAACAGGTGAAACTTTAGGATCGATAGGTAATTTACCGACGAATAAAATTTACGCTCTTTAGGTCTCTTATCTTTCCCGCACTATTATATGACATAGAAACATGGATGATGACGAAGTTTGCGCTGGTTAGGCCATGTAGTATGCAAACGAGTAGAAGACATTATTCCAGCGTAAACCTCCTTCTATTCGAGACTCATATACAACGGATGCAAGGGAAGGGCGTCACGCTCCCAATGGAAGGGTAAAGTTCGTAGACACTTGTCTGGATAGAGGTTGGCGAAGTTCTGTGTTCTCGGACGAGACCGACCTACGGTTGTAGTGACAATAAAGGCGAGTATTAGTATATGAAAGGTAGGCTTGGTTGTAAACCGTTTTGGCTTTTTTCGAAATGTAACAAAAGCATGTAAAGGTAATCTACCATAATGTACCAAATTCGGTTGAAAGGTGTTAGCAATTGGTTATTATATTTTGATGAGATTTAAATAAAATTGGCGAAGGTCCATTTACCGATTTTCTAACTAATTCATATGTAAACCTGTAGTTCTATCATACGGATATTTTTATTGCCTCTGACAATGTTTCTTCACTACAACTTAACACACTTTGCACCTTAAAAAAACAGTTTCATTTCCGGCGTCTGTTATATAGTTGTAATATGCACTGCTAAAATATAGGTATGTGCACAATCGGAAAGGCTGTGAGCGGTTTGTTAGCTCTACAGATTTATCATTTCGACTCTTCGTCGATTCATTCCCTATTGCAGTATTAAGGATACAGTTGACTTTTGGGTATATGTATGTTTGTATGAATGACTCATAGTTAGCATAGTTAATTCAATCGAGTTTTGTTTGGTACTGTTGAGTGGCACACTTTAATCACATGGCAAAGTTTGCGTGCTGCAGAGTTGTTGCCAAACAAAATTCAATAAAAGTTGGGTTAGAGCTGAAATTTTGACTAGAAGTGTGACAGAAATGCAGAAACTTCTAAACAAAGTGAAGATTTAGGAGTAAAATATTTTGCGGTAGCTGTACTTAGATACATTTAATAGCAATTATTAAATAATAGTAGTTCTAGTAGGCTTAAAGGTTTAATGATTTCTAAAGGAAACTGAGTGAAGTAGTTCTTACGATTGTTTACGAAATGTAGCAGATGAAAGAAAATCTTTGTATAGGGTATTTCTTATTACATAAAACTTTCGAAGGCGGTAGTATTGAAAGAAGGCGCAAATGATGGAATCAGAAAAAGGAGCCAATTTCTTTTTATCACGGACCTAACTAGATCCGTTTTATAAAATATTTAGGAATTGTGATTTTTATTCGACTGTAAAATGCAAAATTCGAAACACGTATTCTCCTCAATTCTGCTCTGTCATTATCAGGTTGTATTCACTTAATGCTGACTTTAAATTCCAAATAGTCATATATGATCCTCACCTAAGAGATAAATATAGCTGAGTGTGTTTTAAAGTGATAGTTCCGGATTGTCATGGGTTTTTCTTCCGTATGAAGGACGCCGTAATAACTTAATTTAGAAATTTTAATCAAAAATCCTTCAGCGTTGAGTACAGCTGTCGATGACAGTTAATACTAAAATATTTGTTTTTTGTTTTTTAATTTTCTGCAAGTGTTTTGTTCTACTTGTTGCAAATTAAATATGAAAAGTGTTCAAATAGAAGTATTTACATATGAACATGTATATATGTTATTACTAACAAATATTTACATGTATGTTTCTGTTTGTATTTGTTTTCTTTGGAAAGTAGTTGTTTGTTGGAACAGGTGATAATTTTCTCGAGGCCAGAGGGTTCTCATATATTTTTTGTAGAAAAATTTTTGCATTTAAAAACACAATTTCAGCATTGGTTTGCTTACTTCTCCGTTGTTTAAAAAATATTCATTTACCTTTAAACCTACTTTTAAATATTTAACACACGTGTGGGCAAACAAAGTCTCTAAGATACAAACAATATACTTTGAATATCACCCAATCATATATATAATGTCTTTGCTGTTAATATTGCAATGCACTTGAAATTTTTATAGCTTTTGCCCACCTAATTATTTTTTAATACTTATTGTTTTACTAATACTGATAATGATACTTTTTTGGCTTTATATTAAGGACTTTCGGACCTTTCTGACTAATCTTAAATGTATAAGATCCACAATAAATACATACAAGTAGTTTATCTATCTTCTAAGCAACTTTTTTCCTATTTTTCGAGCAGCTTCCGCTTCTAAATAAGTGAGCATGGTAAGAAAAAAATCTAAGCAAAAGATGTTACAGAAATATGTAGAGTAGCTTAAGGTAAGCTAGATACAAATAAAGAAGAAATTCATGAATGTTGGCCGAGACTTGCAGAATAAATGTGGTTCCAAAATATAAGGAAAATTATGATAATTTCTCTGTTAAGGCCTGATATGTATGACATGTAGAAACACGATTTTTGTTTCGCCTTATATCCCACGGAGACTTTCTTCTGCAACAATAACACATAATTCAGTCAATCTGTCCTTATACTTGTAGTAGACATAGTCGGGTCTGGTAGTGAACGAGGACAAGACGAAATATCTCCTGTCATCAAACATACAGTCGTCGTACTCACGACTTGGCTTCTAAGTCACTGGTGTCAGTCATAACTTCGAAGTAGGAGATAATTTCGTGTATCTTGGAACCAGTATTAACACCAACGTCAGCCTCGAAATTCAACGCCTCCTGCTAACAAGTGCTACTTCGAACTGAGTAGGCAATTAAGAAGTAAAGTCCACCCTCGACGAACAAAGAGCAAACTTTACAAGTCACTCATCATCCCGTCCTGCTATATGGTGTAGGGGCATGTACGATGACACCATTTGATGGGTCGACGTTAGGAGTTCTCGAGAGAAAGGTTCTTTGGAAGATTTATTGTCCTTCGCTCATTGGCAACGATGAATACCGCAGATGGAATGATTAGCTTTATGAGATATTGATATAGTTCAGTTAATTAGGAGGCAGCGTCTACTGGTTAGGTCATGTCGTCAGAATGGATGAAAATACTCCATCTCTGAGGATATTCGACGCAGTACCCGCCGCGGGAAACAGAGGAAGATGAAGACCTCCACTCCGTTAGAAAGACCAGATGGAGAAGGGCCTGGCTACACTTGGAATCTCCAATTGGCGCCAAACAGCGAAAAGAAAGTACGTCTGGCGCGCTGTTGCAAACTCGGCTCTAACCGCGTAAGCGGTGTCTCCGCCAATTAAGAAAGAAAGTAACTTGTTTGTTCGAAATTATAGTTGCAAGTGAACTCTGACCGCACCATGCAGCTGCCATTTAAACTCAACAATCAAATACATAACCTTGTATGCAAACTTTTTATTTGACAAAGAATATTGACGAAATTTGTTTGTAAGTGTTACAACGAGTTCGACGCGCGCTGAAGACGTGTTAAAGACAAACACAATTCACGTTAAAAACGTCAAAGATTTGGTGGTCGCAATTTTTTTGCCAAGAACTCGTGAAATATTGTTTCGCAAGCACTGTATATGCCTGATTTGGTTCCGTTCAACTTCGAGCCATTCAGAAAACTCAAAAGGTCAATGCGGGGACTCTGTTTTAACACGATTTCGGAGGTAAAAAGCGAGTCGGAGAAGGTTTTGAAAGCTATTCCGGAAATAGACTGTTCTGACTGCTTCGGAGACTTGAAAAAGCTTTGGCGAAAGGAAGTTTTATTGAAGGATGACTATTTTGAAGGAATAAAAATGAATTGAAATAATAAATAAAAAATTACATTTAATTACAAATTCATCGTACTTTTTGAATACAGTGTATAATTATTTATGAGAAAGAGATGGCATGGATAGTGCCAGAAACGGGTTTACACAAATGCTTTTAATTAGATTAGATAAGTAAATGAGGATTGCACCGCGATCTAAGATTTATTGGCCCTCACACAATGACTCACTTAGGCCCAGCTTATTAATAAATTCCAATAAAGTGCTAGGTGTTATTGAAGCGATCTGATTCCAATTTGGAAACATGGATCCAAGGTCCTTTATCCTGCGCCTACAAACTGCAGTCAATTAGCAGGTATTCTGGAGTTTCAGGCTCCATGTCGCAGAACCGACAATTTACATAAGAAGCTAGGCCTATGTTGTACAAGTGCTTCTTGAGCTTACAATGGCCAGTTCAGAAAGCGACAAGTTGCCTGAGCGCCAAGTTGAGCAACTTGGTATGTGATGTCTTGAAGGATTTGCTAATATCTCTACCTGTTCGCTCTTTCATTCTTGCGGAGTAGCTCCTTTATGGCATGGGGATCAACCGCAATGAAAGGTTCTGGTCATATTATGTTTGTGGATGCTGCGGAAAGGGCGAGCTCATTGGCCAGTTCATTCCGGCTTCACCTTTGTGACCGAGCGAATAGATAAAATGCACTTGGTTACAATCTGATAGACTATTCAACTGTTCTATACACTCCTACACCAAAAGCGTTTTTATCGCATACGCAGAGATCGCTTTAAGCGCCACTTGACTGTCATTGAGTATAACTATATAGTATGTTCTTTGCGATAGTTGCGTTGGAGGCTTATATCTACGTGCCGACTTATAGCAAGGACCTCTGCTTGCAATATGCTCTGAAAACTTCCCATAGGTATGTAGAGTTTAGTACGCGGTCCTGCGACTCCTACGACTCCTGCACGAAATCAATACGACGTTTTCGAGCCGTCGGTGTACTATTTGCTTGTATTATCTTTAAGCTGTAGCTTGAGAGCGGAATCATTCTATTCAGCCTTACTGCTAAGGGTAATCTTGAATATCTTAACAGAGTTTACACTTCTGGTAATGCTGACCCTTGGAAGAAGGGCCAGTGGTAAAGCTTGTGATGCGCAAAGACGTAATGCTCCAGGAAATAAAGAAGCGCAACATAATTGCGTGTACGTCTGAGGACATACGCAAGATTGCTTCCAATTCGAACAGCTGGTTTCGTTTCGCTTTGCTAAAGTGATGTCATCAGTCGCTACTTTATTATGCCAGTTGTTTGTTCCGTTCGCTACCGCCAAACGTTGGCGAATCGAAGAGAGCCAATAAATATAACTCGTAATATTATCTAAACTTTCAAACGCTATCAAATTAACCGATACTAACTGTTTTTGTTTTCAACAAAAGTGGGGAAAATTGGCGCGAGCGATTAGCGTTAGCTGTGTAGATCAGAAATGTCGCTGCGTCTGCGAATTGAGGTGAGTAACAGTTAATGCGGCAATTAAGCGGCACGGCTAGTTGAGTAATTCTTTTGCGTGTGAGCGTATGTTTGGGCAGCGGTGAAAGACTGGAACGCTTATCGAACGGTACGGCGAACGGTGCTACACATGCGTTAGCGTTCAACGGTTTCTGAACATTTGCAGAAGAAAAACGAATTAAATTTCTTGGTCATCATCAACATTGCAATCACTTGCGCAGGAATTTCCAGTTGTACTTGTAGCTGTTGTTGTTGACTTCGTTTTTTGTAATGGGTTGTTGTTACTGTATGCGATTAACAACAACAACACGCAAAGTAAGAGCAACATTGCAACATATTGCACTTCGTGTGTGTGTGTGTTGGTTTGTTGCATGTGGCAGCATTCTTAAGGATGATAGCGCATGAATCAGAGTAGTCGCATTGCTGGCATTCTTGCGTAACTAAGCTGCTGTGCTGTTACCGTTGACATTGCTGACCATACCTTGCCGCGCCTGCCGTTAACATATGCATACATATGCATGCATATGCAGTGGTGTGTGGAAAGTTGCAACTTGCTGCAGCGCAACATAATTGCGCGCTTGCCGTAGAAGGCTGCGCCGTGGAAAGGCAGTTATGTGCTGCCGCGTCGCTTTTAGGACAACAATTCACTTTACAGTTGTTGTCTGTGTGGCATTTTACTATCGCCGGCATATATCGCACCGTTGTGGCAGCAACATGGCCAGGCATGCCACATAGTACATGCAACGGCAGTTGGTGCTGCAAAGGGATGCGCGCTGCTAGAATGGCACTTTTTGTAAATTTACGGCAACCTTTTCGACTTAGAGCCGACTCATATGAATTGTGCTAATAAAATGCTCGGCAAAAAGTCGTACAAATAAATAACGGCAAAAAAGCGCACAGCGCAAAGCACAACTTTTGATCGCAGATATGCATGCAACACTGTGTGCGCTGTGGCATCGTTATAGTTTTTGGTTTTGTTTTCGTAGTTGTTGTTGCTTTTGCTTTGTTGTTGTTGCTGTTGCCCATAGTTGTGCGGAAGGTTTACTATTTGCTGTTTGCCAAGGCAAATATACAGTTATGCAGTTGTCTAATGCCGCCACAACCGATTACTGATTGCAGCAAGTGCAGTGCGGCAATGCATTTAATCGTGCAACATTGCAACAAATGCAGCTTCCTTATATGGACGCTCAATGCGACACACATACATATATACATATATATATATATATATGCGGTTGCATATGGAGATGTAAGAACATGCACTTGTTGTATATATTCTTATGTTTGTATGTATGACTATACATATGTATATATATGTAAATATGTGTGTGCGCGCTTCTGAATTTGCAGTTAAAACCTTCACTGCATTTCAAGGCATACCAAAGCATAACTTACTACGCGCGCATTGTTGTTGTTGCTTGGTTGCATTTGCGTCTAGGAAAGGGTAACCGTTCCGTTAGTCAAGCTATGTAGGCCTACCTGCCCCCGAAGCACAGCAGCGGTACGAATGTGTGGAAGTACAAGTGCTGGCGCATTTTGTTAACGCTCGTGCGAGCACAAAGAAAATAACGCGCCACAATAACAACAACAACAATAACCACGCTGGTTTAAGCTAGAAATTACAAGCTTTTCGCTAGTGCAACTCTTGTATGCACTGACTTGGTAACTTATGGAGCTTGACTACTTGACGACGACGCGCGTTGCCTGCCACCGCTTACTGCCACTTAAGTACTTACTAAATGTACACACATATATACATACATACAAACTAGTAGTTCCTACCAAGGTAGCTGTGCAGCAAAAAAAAAGAAGAAAGCGGTTTCTGGTAAAATTTGTTAAAAGTGGACTCATGCGCCGTTGTAGTGCGCACACAAGTGCATCAAACTCAGTGCCACTTACGCTCATTAGGCGCTTACACCGCTTGCCTTCATTTTGGTTTTTGCCTCGCAGCTTTGGCTTGTGCGTGTTGCGTTGTTGGCGATTTGTTAAAGAACTTTTAAACAATTAGTTATTCTAACTTTCGGCTTAGTTTTTTTGGTTTTGTTATTTATGCAATGTGTTTGCTCCAATATATTGCATATGAAATTCAATTTTGTATTGGTACTCATTTAGGTGGCCTCTGAAGCAATGTTGAAATATGTGTGTGTAAAAATCGTTCGATTTTATAACGATAATTCACGTTCTGTACATAAAGAATGTGTTTTAATCGGCCTACTGAGCGTACCATTCGCAACACCATCACCCATCTTGAGATCCAGCATTCTCTATTGGATAATATTCGACCGAAAAGACCATGGCCAGCACACAGTGAAGAAAATATAGCGCCGTGACTGAGAGTGTACATGAAGGCCGTTGAGCGCGGCAACTGGGACACGTATGGATCGACGAGATCTTAAAGCGACATTGCTTCGTTATATGTACTCTTGAAAAGTTTTTCGAGTCAAATTTTGTTCAGCGATGAGGCCCATTTCTGGCTCAATGGGTGTATGTAAACAAGCAAAATTGCCGCATTGCCGTAAATGGCGACCGTTATCGCGCTATGATAACCGACTATTTCAATGCAATTACAGCTGGTGTTCTCAGCCACATTTGGTTTCAACAAGGCGGCGCCTCTTTTCACAAAATAATGGATTTATTGAGAGAACACTTCGGTTAACAAATAATTTCACGCTTCGGACCGGTCGATGGGCCACTAAGATCGTGTGGTATCAGATAGCTAGACTTTTTCCTATTGGGATATGTAATGTCTAAAGTCTATGCGGATAATTCCGCTTCGTTTCAGGACTTGGATAAAAAAATCTCGCCTTCCTTTCGTCAGTAATATTAATTAATATTCCAATATTTGAAAGAGCTAATCTTCAAAAAAAAAAAATACCAAATAATGTTCTTTCGAAGGATAATAAATTAAGGTTACTTAAAAAGCAAAAATGATCTTTGTGATTTTTATCTGGATTTTGAACGATCAGCTTTTATGGCAAGTATATCCTATAGTAGTCCGATGTAAGTATAGACCCGAACTATTAGAAAATTATTACATAATGGTCATGATATTTGAGTAAAAATTTTTTTATTTGCCAGTAAAATTTCATTGCTATCCAATTCAATAATTTTTTCCACTGAACCTTCGTTTCAACTTGTTGAATCATACGGATACACAGAACGTGTGTAAGTTTCTAACTTCTATATTTGAGTATAGCTCTTTTAAGTATGTATGTACTTTAGGTAAGTTACCAAACTGATTTCCTAGTTTCTTTGTTTCGCTTTTTTTCTAAAAATATACATTTTCATTAAATTCGGTTCGTTTCAATCTTTCAACTCTCTTCAAGAAGTCGTTGCATATTATAGTAAGCTACTTTATCACACGAATCCAACATCTTGCGATCGGTCCAAAAAGTTGTCAGTAGACACTTTTGTTTTGCACACGTTTCAAGTGAAGAGAAAAGTCGCGAAACCATGATGATGACGGGAACAAGCGAGCGATACCAAATAATTTTGAGAAGCTCGCCGAATTGACAGTCTTTGCACGGATACAACTGCGAGTGTTTTCTGGTTACGAAGGTTCGAAGTCTTACTCGGAACTATTTTATGGGCAAATGGAGCCCTAAAACCGAAAGTTATTATTATTTTTTCAATATGTTGCTGTAGTAATCTATATCTCGCGATCGGCTACTAAAACAACTTCTGAGATAGTTTTTGATTTCTTTACTCAGTATTGTTTGACCATACGGCAAAGATCGACATCAGCGCAGAGAAAATGTACCATATTTTACAGTTTTTTTTTCGAGAAAGACGAAATCGAAAACCAGACGGTTGAAAATGTATATGGGGTCAATGATCCCGATACTGTAGTAGCCAATCAAACGTTTTGTTGGCTTCGTCGATTCCGTTTCAGTAATTTTGAGGTCAAAGATGTGTAGAAGAAAAAAAGTCGACAATATCGAAAAAGTTATGAAAACAATCGAGTAAGATCGTCATGTAAACATTTTTTCGATTGTGCAAGAGCTAACATTTGAAAGAAAAAATAAACATTTTGTACTCATTAAATAAGGCTGAATATAAAAAGTTGCTCAATGTGTGGGAATCACTTGTGTTAACTTAAAAACATACACATTGACCGAATTTTCAACAGCGAAACCGGCAAAATCCTTTCAAAATCGAATTTGAAGCGAATGATTGTTGATAAAGCAAAGTGAATCAGTTATGAGAACGTTAAGTGAGTTAAGTTTGTCTCATCAAATAGAGTTAAATTTCACATTTTCCACAATTTTCGATATTTTACCATTTCTTGAACGAGTCAACTAAACTCTCCGTTTACATAAGTATTTTTGGTAAGATTTCAAGATTTCTGGCACTTTGTTATTGACAGAGTTCAGTAGGTTTTGACGTTGCGCAGCAAACTGTCTTAAAGAAATGGCATTTCGGTGCAACTGAATTTATTTTCCCACATAAACACAAACAGGAAAACTTTTATGGAAAAAAATGACGGGTAAACGAGTGAAGTCAAGGTTTGTAGCTTTTTGTGACACACCCACCACTAAGAATGCGCATGCGCGGCTGCATACAGCCCACATACAATGGCTCAAAGGTAATAAGGAAAACAAAGAAACACATTAATACAAAGAACTGTGGAATAAAAAGGCGAAAATTATCAAATTAGCAATGCTCCAAACGAATTTAGTGCCAAAACGCGCCACAAAAGAACACGTAAGTTTATATTTATAAATAATGCACACTACATGCATACACACATTTTTACAAGCCTAGCAACGGCTGCTCACATTTGACATTTTATTTGCATTTTAGTCCGAATTCAAAGACAATTTACTGCAAAATAAATTAACTCAAAGTGGAAATATAAAACACACAAAATAGCAAAGCAAACAAAAAATTAAAAACTTGGCTAAATGCGCAGCAAAGCGTCCGTGCACAAATCTGTTTGTATGTATGCATGTGTTTGTGTGTGTTTGTGTATATAGTTGAGGCGCAGCACCGAACTCCCGGCCGACAAAGCAACTTAATTCAGCACAACTTGGAGTTACAAGTCGACATTTAAGCTGAAATCAACACCAATGACCTTCAATCGTTAACAACAACAAATGGCAACAGCAACAGCAACAACAAAAGCAACCAATTTAGCAGCTCTAACTAACATCAATAAGACATAGAGCCAATTGCGACAACGGTAACAACAACAATTGCAACATTGCAGTCAGCATAGCTACAAACAACAACAACAACAACATAATAAACCAGAAAAAAATCGACAAGAACTAGTAACAAAATTTTAATGTTGTCCGTTTGCTGGCAAAAAAACAAAAAAAAAAACAAAACAAAAAAACAACAACAACAAGCAAAACAAGTGCAAAAATGAAAATAAAGTTTTTTGTTGACTAAAAGGCATTTGGCAGTGCAAAAGAAAACCAGCTTAACCAGCTGTGAAGCGCAAACTTACTAACGCTGATTTACCAGGCCAACTAGCCAGCGCTTGCTGTGCGACAGCGGCGTGGTGAGGGTGTATTGGGAGCGCCGTTTGCTGCCCAAGTCATTCGTTGGGCTGCATAATCTCTCAAATTAGATTTTGTAGCGATTTTTGCGCATTTTTCTACAAACTTAATTTTCGGACTTTTTTCGAAATTTTTATTACCCGCTCGTTCTCTTCACTGACCATTTCAAATAGCATTTGTTTAGCATTTATTTTGTTTTCTTAATTTAGTCTGTTTTTCTTTTCAATGCTGCATTTAATTTCCCAAACTGATTTCTGTGTTTCGCCGGCGACAAAAGGAATTGTGAAGATACTGCAAGAGGTGATTGAGGACTGTCGAAGTGGAAGGCTGTGTCTTCACAGGCTTCAACAAGCAGGCGCAACGAAAGGCAATTAAGAATAGATAAAGTGTAAAACTACTTACTTACTGTGATTATATATTTGAGTGAGAACTAATTGTGAAGACTTCTTCCATCGTCTTTAGTAAAAAGAAGTAGCGATTAAGTTTCCTTTATTAGCGCTTAACGCTTTTGCATTTAATTCAATTAAAAACAGAAGATTTTGAGTCGTACAGGGATTGTTTGGAAAGTAATAGGACTGATTTTCTTCCGCCGCTTCTGTACTTCGGAGCGTCCGCGCACCGACTGGATTCGGTAGAGGGCGTTAATAGCTATCGAACGAGTCGGGCCGGGAAGAGGTCGCTGATGAATGAGCAAATCAAAAGTGAAAACGATGCTCATTGTCTTTTTTGACATCAATGGCATCGTTCACTATGAATTTGTTCCAAACCGTGAACGCCAAGTTTTACGTGGAAGTATTCAAGAGACTCAAACGATGTCCGAAAAGACATTGCAGCCGATTGGAAGTTGCACCACGACAACGCCCTGGCTCACACCGCCTTTCTTGTGAACAACCATATAACCAAGGCCGGCATCCCAAAGCTTCGCAGCCGCCCTACAGCCCTACAGCCCATTTTGAGACGAGAGAAGGGATCCAAGCAACATGCACCTCGGCTCTTAAGGCTATTCCGGAGAATGCTTTTCTTGATGCCTTCAATGTTTGGAAAATCCATTCGTAAAATCCATCCGTTAGACAATACCAAAATTTTAGAATTCTTGTACCCTTATTAGGTTGTATTTGATGTTGTGCAAGAAACATTTGAGATTCTCCAATTCCAACTTTTTGTACGCTCTTGTCATTTTATGGTCGTAATAATCGTTTACCTGTGCTCGCTATTCGTCGAATTGTTGAAAATTTTGAGCGTACATTTTCTTTGCTGAAGACCGCAATTTGTCGACTCCAAGTCGTTCTCAAGCATTGGGACTGTGCCAAACCACAATCTGGCGGATTTTGAGAAAATATTTGGGCTTGCATTCATATAAAATTGTTGCATATAGTTGCCATAGAAACTGAACGATTAAACGATTGCATGGAAAACTTTTTAATTTGAGAAGATATTTTCACGAAATTTGACATGGATTATTGTTTAAGGTAACAGTAAAATCTGGTTTTCGATTTTCCACTGACAAAATGGCCGAACGATCCGCGAAACTATCGAAAGTTTCTAGAGTTGCTATATAAGACTAGCGTTTTCTTTTAGCTACATACATACATATATACACTACCACATATGTCAGAATATAAGCATTCTTTTACTTTCTACCAGAATGTTCCCTTATAAGTTAGTATATGCTAAGAATAGGAAGTAGGCGTGTTTTAGATTTTTTAGCGAACTAGACCTCTACTAAGCGAATTAAGCACACGAGTGACAATTGGACTATAAAATTAGGAAAAAACGAAAAGCTGACTTAATGAGTAGTATATAAAGTAAGAAATATGTATATATATATAATAACTTACAAATTTTACGAACACGAAACACTCTATAAATTGCATTGAAATAAGTAATTGAGGAACTGGTACATCTTTTTTCAAGCCAATTATACTTGTCGAATTCACTTTGGTGGAACATTGAGCTACTAAAAGTAATGTCCGTATTTTTTTTTGTATTGTTTTGGTAAATATTATTATTTTAGTAATATATTTGTTTTAAGTAAATTTATAGTTTACACTTATGTTAGCTTTATAAAAATCAGGTGCTAAGAATCTAGCAGCTAGTTGTATAATCAGAAAAGCACTGATCTCTATCAGGTTTTTATGTGCTACTTTAGAAGCAAGCAGTGTGAGGATCATATTGTATATATAAGGCTATCAAATATCTCCCTTTCTCTTTTTTGCTCTTAATTCAATGCTTTATAAAAAGTGTTACACTAATCGGATAAAGTTCAAATATACGCCGTTTCGTTCGATGATTTGGTCCCATCTAGACGGCAACTTCATAATACCCCCCTCGAAGAAGCCCCACTGCTTATTTGCGAAGAACTCGGACAGCCACCTTTCACAAGAGTTCAACTTCACACCAACAAGGGTGTTCGCCATGGACCGGAACAGGTGGTAATCGCTTGGCGCTTTGTCCGGGCTATATGGTGGATGCGATAAAACCTCCCATCCCAGCTGCCGTAGTTTCTGACGAGTCATCAACGAAGTGTGTGGTCTGGCGTTGCCTTGGTGGAACACTACACCCTTCCAGTTGGCCAATTCTGGATGCTTCTGGTCGATCGCCTACTTCAAGCGGTCCAGTTATTTGCAGTAGATGGTAGAGTTAAGCGTCTGGCCATATAGGAGCAGCTCATAGTGGATTATTCCTTTCCAATCCCACCAAACACCCAGCAAAACCTGCTTGGCTGTCAATCCCGGCTTGGCTACTGTTTGGGACGATTCACCGGACTTCGGCCACAACCGTTTTCGCTTGATATTGTCGTATGAGATCCATTTTTCGTCGCCAGTCACCATCCGCTTCAAAAATGCGTCGAGTTCGGTCCGTTTCAGCAGCATATCGGAGGCGTTGATTCAGTCCAGAAGGTTTTTTTGCATCAAATCATACGGCACCCAAACATCAAGCTTTTTTATGAATCCAGCCTTCAGCAGATGTTTTAAAATTCTTTGGTGACTAACTTTCACGAGATGTCATATACCGGTCTAACTTGATGTTTTCCATGATGTGATCGGTATTCGTCGTCACAGGACTTCCGCTTCTGGCTTATCCATGGTGTCGTTTTCAACCGCTCTGAATTGTCGAAAATATTCCTCCGCAGTTTGACGTGATAGATTACCATCCCCCAATACACCATTAATTTCACGGAACGTTTCTCTAGCGGGTTTGCCTTTAACGAAGGAAAACTTTCAAAAAGCGCGAGTTTCGGCGTTAGTGAACTCCATGTTTACACGTCTATAACTGTTGAACGCAATATCCAAACTAATCATGCATAGCGTCGTTCAGTAGGTTATGTCAAGGCTTTTCAAAGATTTATAGTATTGGCAGATACGAGCTCTATAGCGCTTTGTACATAGCCGTGAAATTCAGAAGACAAAAAGGCGGAAGGGAGATATTTGACAACTGAATATATTATATAGTTATAATCATATTTGTTAAAGATATAAAGTAGTATGTCTTCCGCGCTTTTCGCTAATTATTTTACTGATTTGTTCGTTGCATTTGCAAGCTGGAATTTAATCAGCCTTTAATAATATCTTCGTTGAAATCAAAACATTTGCAATGTGTGTGCACAATTAACTACTATTAATCATTATCAAATTATCGATTCGATTCTTGCCTGAATCATTAAAATTGGATTTAACGAAAGGTTGCATTTGATCGTACATATAGAACACTTGCTAGTACGAATTGGTTTCGGTTTCTGAGTATGCTCCTTTTTTGCTATAGAAGCAACTACAAACAATACAATCTTATTTGATAAGAAGTAAGCAAGAATTTTAACCAATCGCAAACAGCCGATAGACACTCTTGCAAACAAAAGAGTTATAAGTAGATGTACATTAGAGCGGGTCTATTTACAGGAAGCCAAAAAAAGCATAAAACTTGCGTATGTGGGATATATTCTACGGATCATTCTGAGGACCTTTGCCGAAGACTCGGGCCCTAAAACCGTTTTCGAGCCACCGATTTTTGAGGCGTTTTTTTTAGGAATCTTAAAAATGTGTTCGTCAGTTTAGAAATATCCTAACGAACTTTAATAAGCATATGCATTTTGAAATTTTATTGATAGTTTGTAGAAACCGGTAAGATCGGACAAGTGTATCATATATCTACAATATAACCTATTATTCAGATTTTTTAAACTTCGCCTTAAAAATCGCTTGCATGAAACCGATTTTAGAGTCATAGCCTCTCAGACAAAGTTGTTCAAAATGAGCCATAAAACATTTCCACCATTCGCGATTTTATAAAAAAAAAATCGACTCGCTTTAATGTACATATATCAATATATTCATTTGTTGGGTGTGAGGTCGATTGCAGCCAATTTTTTACATTTAAATTAATAACTAATTTTAGGAGTGTCCTATAATTTGGATTTTTGGAGTTTTTTTAGACTAATTTTTCGATTTTTTTCAAATCTGTTTCAATCAAATAACCGTCTTTACGCGCTCTGAACATTTTCTTTTTTGTTTTCGAATAGTTTCCGACTTTTTTGAGTTCGGTAATAGTCAGTGATTGAACTTTGCTTAACATCGTGTTACTAATAGCCTTTTCGCACAGGAGTTAATTGATCAGTCTAGCATTTGATCGATTAAAGCGCTAACTTAGATCGACTTACCATATAAGATAAAAATTTTATTTTGCTACATTAATTCTTAATCGAATTGAATTCGAGCTGAAACTGCTATGCAAGTGTGCGGGTTGTTGTCCACACTGTACATTTGGCTGTGCTTAACTAGCCGGTTCTTGTCTAGGCTGTAAATTTGGTGTGCATTGATAAAATAGCAAATAGCTGATGAATTTTGATCATCAGAAAAAATACAAAATGAAGAACTGCTTTTCCAATTAAAATCTTAATGTACTAAGTTCATTTGACAGTGCGAAAAAGCTATTCCACAATTACTATTAAGCAAAATACTGTATACTCGAGACAGATGTTTATAAAGTAATGGATAATAATTGTCTCATATCGGTGTAACTATTTGTACTAACTACACTACGCAAGAAACTTGTAGAAAAGATCTGATTTCTAAAAGTTATGTGGGGTATTTGCGTTGTCCATATTACGAATTTGAGTTCACAAATTATCCATAAAGTACAGCTATTTTACAAGCTCCACCTAGACTTGTGGGTTCCCGTTCACACGAAAATTTTCGGCAACGAAAAAGCAGACGGTTTGGCAAAGGCATGAGCTTTCCTTAACGAATCCGAGGCGGAAACCAAGCTCGCTAGTATCGATCAAAAGAGAGACCAATAGACAATTTCAACAAATTGCAAATAACAAGTGGAAAAACATTACAAAATGCATCATAACTAATCAATTATTATTATTACATTATTTATCACAATATGACAGGAAAAGAACCAACGACTAAAATAGGTCTAGGAAAAGTATCTACAGAGTAACAGCTACCATAACAGGGCACTGGCCATTTGGAGAACATGCGTTCAAAATGTGTATGCTCTACAACAACAACTGCCGAGGCTGCAAAATAGTAGGTAACAAGGAATCAATTTTCGACTTTCTCTGTGAATGCCCAGCCCTATCACAGATCCGACATAGAACACTTGGAATCCACCAAGCACCAAACCTTGAATGGATTTCTACTAAAAGCATATCGGATATAAGTAGCTTCATCGAAACCTCAAAATGGTTTGAAAGGGAAGGTGAAACGTGATAGCAAGTGTAAAAGGTTTACGAATAGTGCATCAAAATGGCACACCCAGTGCTAATTAAGCCCGAAAAGCAACAGGGCTACACACCCCTTATCTAACTCTACCTACAGCTATTTTTGTCAGTTTAGTATATGGTGGTGGTTTGACCTTTACATTCACGACGTCTTTTGTGTTAAAGGACTGTCCATATAAGATGTAAGTAGCAATGAGTGAAGATCAAAAGTTCATGGAGCTTTAAAAAATTTAATTAGGAAAATAACTTGTTTTTAGCATAGGACTTAAATTACTGGCTTTGGGCCAGATTCTTTGATTGAAAATTGTTTCAGGTTGCGGTGGTGTGATTATATATCTTATATAACGGGTGGCGCAGAAGTCAGAAGATGACCAGTTGATGCTTTAAATTTTGCAATTGACCTCTAATGTCAGTTCTGTTTTGACATTTGTGTAGTAAACACATGCGAAATACACGTAAATAAACACTGGTACGGCTACACTGCGTGCCACAACCGATATGTTGAAGGATGCATTTTCCGGGCGCCTAATCTCCCGTTTTGGCGATTTGCACTAGCCTGATTTGACCGCTCCAGACTTATTTTTGCGGGACTTGTTGAAGTCGCGGGTTTATGTCAACAAGCCTCAGACTCTTGCAGCTCTTATAGACAATATCCGTCAAGAATGTGAGGACCTATCGCCGGAAGTTCTGGCCAAAGTGATGGAAAATGCCATAAAATGTGTGACAAATCATAATCAACTGTGGCAGCGGCCATTTACATGATATCATATTCTCGACTTGATGTAAAAAAATTTAAAAGACCAGAGAAAAATAATCCACAAGCAGAATCATAGTTTTTTATTTTTTAAAAAAGTTTTTCATTTTCCAAAAAAAACAAGGTAATTTTTGCGCCACCTGTTATATACATATTTACGTATGTATGTTTGACGCTACAGATGGTAAAATAAAATATACTTGTACTACCTGTTCTCTAGAGGCACTGCAATCGTTTTCTTCACATCTGATCTTCAGTTAAGAAAAATTCAATGGAATAAAGTCACTCTCCCCAACTCCATAACCACGTACTATATTACGTAACCAAACAAGTTTTGCATTTCGACGAATTCAAACAAATTTACTACACACACTTTGTTTACGCAGATTTTATTCTAAATCAGTTTAACAAAATCAAATCAACAAACGCAAATTGAGCTGCACAGATGATTCTCGAGTGGAAACAACAGAAAATCATGCAAAACAATGTTTGCTTAAAGTTGCATGGCGAAATCTGTTGCAAAGCAAATTTATTTATGATTTCCAGCAGAGCTGACTCTGATTTTTGTGGAATTGCGGGGCAAGCAAAAGCGAAACGCTACGGCGGTTCAGCGCCAGAAATGAGCAGTAATAAAAATATTTATTTTAGTAAAAAATGAAATGGTAAAGTATATTATGAAAAGAAAACACAATGCAAAATTTTAACTAAACTCGTCAGACGAGTGGCAAAGCGCGGAAAGCTGAAAGCTAAGCTAGCGCTGGAAAACGCACCAGTAACCGCGATTATTTTGTTGATAAAACACAACTTTGCGAAAATGAGCAGCCAAAAGCAACAATGATGAAGGCAGAAAGTGGTAAACAATAAAACAACAAGTTGGAGCAAAAAAAAAACAAAAAACAGCAACAGAAATCAAAATAAAGAACGTATTGTACGTGCGAGACCTTCGCGGGGCGCCACCGGACGTGTGCGCATACATTGCAAGCTTGAGCGCCGTTATGCGCTTGGCGCAGCCACCGGCCACTTGACTTGTGCGGCGGGGCGCCATTGTAACTGTTTGCGCCGTTGTTTATGTGGCGCATAGTTGTTGCAGTCTTTCGTAAGTGAATAAATGGAGTTAAATCTAGCTACATTTATTATATTCACATATGTATGTATGTGTGTGTGGTATGTTGTAAATATTTACTTGTGTACTACAAATTGCAGCGCTTTGCATTTTGCCGATGTGTGGAAGTTGAAATATTTTTTGGAATCAAGCGTTTTTTATTTGTAAGAAAACCAAGACGTTACAGTGGCGTCCTTACTGGGGGTGGGGGTTTAAGCAATTCAAAGAAGCCACGTCCACAAAACAATATTATCACATATTTTGTCTATTGGCGTAGACATCGCTTTCGCGGTTATAGCCGTAAAGGACAAACACCACATATACGAAAATATAGTTAAGAACGACAGTAAGCTAAAATTAATTTTGGTCTGCCTCGAGCTGATCGTCCAGCTGTGAGGCAATATCAAATTTCTATGACAATTTAAGATAAAATAATATTCTTAAGAAAAACTATGTACTATATATGAGGTCTGTTCAAAAATAAAAGGGAGTTTTCGTCCTTTATTATTTATTTATTTGTCTCCATTAATGCTTACGCCCTAAAATGGTTCCCATTCGAAATTTTGTACTTATGCCAGCGCTTCTTCTAATTCTCGAAAAACTTCTCAAACTTGATTTTCGGGATAGCCTGTAGCTCTTTCTGCGATTTTTATCTATCTTGTGAAACGACGAACCTTTTAGGTTCTCTTAATTTTTGGAAATAGGCAAAAGTCACATGCAGCCATGTCGGAGAGTTTTATTTTGGACCCGGAATTCACGTTCCTAAAAACACGTAAAATCTTGCAGTCGCTAAGGTAGTAAGCAAGGAATAAAGCAGAAAATTTGAGCGTAGTTAAGGAACAATTAAACAACCATTTCTTTATGGAAGATATACTAATACCTACTATATAATCTTTTTAAAATAAATCTTTGAATTTCTCACCTTCCCTACATTCTATGCCCGCCCACTGTAGCCGCTTTCATTGAAGACATTTTTGCATGGGAGGCATAAAGTTTCGAAAAAAACGCCAACAACAGCAATAAGTATTGAAAATAATTTACAGCGCCACTCAACAATTAACTCATGCAACAATAAATATCACCAATGAAGTTGTCAGCATTCACACACACATACTCAGCGGATAAGTAGTAGCCGAACCGGCGGAATGACAAGCGAAAATACCAGCAGCTCTTGAAATGTTTTATTGTCACTTCAGCATTTTAAGCGCGAAAAAAATAAGTAAACAAATAAAGCTGACATGAGGGTAACACTCGTAAGTGCCATATAATGCAGTGTGAGTACAATATCCCGAATTGCTGATTTATGTTACAGATCAACTGAGGAATTTTTTAAAATCGCTTTATCAAGGTTTTGTCTTTTTTTGCATTTTTTACCATTTACGCACCTTGAATGATGACATGACGGGCTTGACATTAGACTACTGTCAAATCAGACTTTTTATCAACAGTACTTCTTAATATTGAGGTAACAAAGAGATGAAAGTAACTAATTAGAGATAATTGAATATGTGGCACTACTTCTTCATACAGAACCAAAAAAAGGTTATTAAATTCGATGGCATCGAAGTTATAATACCCGTTAGAGATGCATTTCTCATAGTAACTATAAGTACTTGTATAACTAGATCTGAAAATGTAAACGGCCAACAGAAAATATTTTGTTAGCTGTTCTAGACAAGTTTTTTGATATAAGCAACCTTCAAGTTTGATGAAAAGAAGTGGTCCAGAGACAGTACCAATTAAACATTTTTTTTATCACATTTAGGATTTGTAATGGGCTATGATTCCAGCATATAAAGTAATTTTAAAATTTGTTTTCAAACCGGCCCTTCTGTTCACATGTCTGGATGGTCAAATAATAATGGAGATGTATTTGATTCCAGAAATAACTAATAGAATGCTCAGTCAATGTGGCTCAGTTCTGAAGTTTAAAACGCGGTGCCCAGTTGTAGTGCCGATATTTCATAAGCTTGTCACGACCGCTCTAACATACAGGACAGAAGCCTGAACGGTGACATCAACTTCCTTAAGGGGAAAAGAAAAAGAAAGTATATGCCGGCAATCAACGGATTATTGATGGGATTAAGCAAATTAACTAAAGTAATCAAATTTGTTCAGTACAAATCCTATTAGAACCTTTACATAAAGTGTGAAAAGGAATGAAAACGGAGCATAACCCCGCTCACTCCCCATATTAAGGATAAAAACGCCAGAGACATGAGACTTTTGAACAGAGATGGCATGAGAAGACTTAATAGAAGCCAAGGGAAAAATTGGACGATCGGTGTGGCATCGAACATTTTTAGGTAAATCCACATATCTCGAGACCCGTTCGACCGATCTCAACCTACTTTGGTATGTGAGATTGTCCTCATATTTCTATATAATAGTGAAAAATGGATATAATCGGACAATCAATAACACAATTTTCTATTCCATTTGATTCTTTCACAATTCAGTACACAAATCAGGAAACAATTGATATATTGGAATAAAAATAATTCCTTTAAAGTATGCCAGCTTATGAAAAAAAATTGTACAAATCCAAACAAAACTGTTCAAGCCCCCGGTTACCGAATATGTGGACTCAGTATCTTTAGTTGCCTTTTGACTGAAAATATCGATCAATGTGTGAGACATACATATAATTGAAATGCAGAGAGAAACCTTTTCTGACAATTGTATGTACATCTGTATAGTAAAAAGGGTTGAATTGGATCAATACTTCCCTTAGCTCCCATATACCTAAAAACGATTTTCGGACTTCCGGGTGACTTTATACCGCATATATCGGCCAATTAGTGAGTTATCTCAATGACAAAAAGAAAGCGCGTTTTACTCATAACAGTGTATCTTTGTGCCTAAAACAAATATATCACTGGGCGAAAACTTGACCTTCCCCCCATATAACTTTTACCAGGATTTTCGAACATCCGGCTGTTTTTGCTCCATATGATTGGTGATTGTATGTGAGATACCTTAATGCTAATAGTTATTGGATAATATCGGGTCGATACTATCCTAACTCCCAAACCTTATGCTGAATATTTCGGTCAGTGCATTAGTTACATATATTGAGAATACATAAGTATATATAAAATGGTTTAGATTCCGATCCTTTGGTTAGACCCGATCTTAGCACTCCATTACTTGTTTTTTTTTTAACTTTATAAAAATATGTAATCATCATTCACCTTTTTTAACTGATAATTTTTCTAACAAATTTAAAGAGGTTATTTATGCCATATTTTTTTGGATCAAAAGTTTCTCTTTTTATTTGTAATAATAGTAAGCCTCTCTTGAAGTACCTATGTAAATACAAATTTACAGACAATTTTCCTACTCATCTCACGAGCCTCAATGCACCACAATGAACCGATTGCTTTGCACTTAAAATGAATCACTTCTCTCACGTGTATCTTAATGTATGCCAATACACTCGTAAATGGAAGGCCACCCACTTACAGGCCTATGTGGTTAGCATAGCCTTGAAAGAGATTCGTAGACTAATTTTCAATAATTTGCTGGTTACATTTCAACAAAACTGCAAATCAATCTTCAACTCAACAAGCCGCTGGCGAGTCTTTTGATTTTGAAAACAGTAAAATAAAATTGGAAAAATAAGTAAAAATATATATGAACACCAAAAATACAGCAAACGTAGAAAAAATATCTAAAGCGAAATAAATCGCTGACTAATTATGTTAACCGAGTTTTTACATAACACTGACCCTCTTTGAGGTTAGTGCAAAAAATGAAGAAAAAAAAAGAAAACGAAAACTAAACAACAATGACAAACACAGAAAAAGTAAAAGCAATGAATTTACAATAGAAAAAATCGGCCAGCGAATGAGTTAACAAAAAAGAAACTAACACGAATTTAACAACAAAGCAACGCAAAATTTCAAGGTCGCAGATACGGCAAAATTTCGGTTACATTTTGAGTGAACCTTGAAAAACAGTTGTAAGCCAAAATGAAGACAACCAACAAACACGAGCTTAAAATGTAAAAGCGAAAATAAATAATAAAGCGTGTTTGAAGAGCGGCGCGGACACACACAAACGCATGCATATAAACCACTTGTGGTCGGTGAGAGTTTCGTAGCTCTAACTATTTTATTTCGGTTAGTGGGTAACCGCGGATTAAAATCTAAAATCTTTTACAACAAAATGCAAATCAAGAGCACACGAGCAGCAAAAAAGAAACAAATTTCCGACATCGACATATTATAATGCCAAATAAAGTCGAAAATCACGCGACCAACTTAATTAGCCGCTCTAGCGCATTCGACAAATCGCCCTTTGTCCCACTGACACACTTTTTTATGCTAATTTGAAGGAAGCAGCAGACAAAAGTATTGCGAATATAAAATGTGCAAAGCAAGGAAAAAAAACTTATGTAAAACATAATAGAAATGTGAATCGCGACAGCGGAAAGTGGAGAGCGGGGAGCCAGGAAATTACCAAATATCGTCGCGCTTAAAACCGTCCACAGTTCATTAATTAATTTCTGAGACTAACGAGTAGGGCAGCAGGGCACCGCTTAGCTTATGCTAAGTCTCATTGGTTATGCTAATACAAATATAATTTAATAGTCGTTTAAGCCATGTCTGTTTGTTACGCGACAAGTTAGAGCGACAAGCTCTTAAGCCGAACCGCAGCGTCTTTACAACGCCACCGAACTCATTTGAACACTTCATTGATGCCGTCATTAGCATTAACATTGGATTATTGGGAATTTTTTAAATTTTTTGTCTTTGAGTTTTCGCTTTTGGCCATGTAAGTCACTAGATTAATGTTGAGGTTAGTGTTTGAGATATACTGGCTGCATGATTACTGGGATAGGGTAATATAAAAGTAGTTTGAGATACTTAGTATTAATTTTTTCTGTGTCAAGTTAACATTCGATAAATATATCGAGTAAAATCAGACAGAAACTCACAGAAAACACTCGAGCTCTGAAAGTATTCGACGCAGTACCCGCCGGGGAAGCAGGACCAGGTGGAGAAAGACCTGGCTACGTTTGGTATATCCAATTGGCGCCACGTAGCGAAAAGAAGAAACGACTGGCGCGCTGTTGTTAACTCGGCTATTATCGCGTAAGCGGTGTCTACGCCAATTAAGAAGAAGAAAATCAGACAGATTATCATATATGGTTGGGGGTAGTCAGTTAAAACTTACTTAGATGGTGTGGGAATATACTCCGGAATTAGACATAAGACGGCCTTTTAAGCTGTCGGACCAACGCAGTATACTTCAAGCTGCAGTTTTTGCTAATGAGGAAGCCGCGGAGCTAGCCTCTTATGCATCAGCAGCAACTTCAGGGTTAACATCTACGTAGAGAGTCAAGTAGCAACCAAGGCAATAACAACGTTTTGCATATTAGCGAGAAGTGTATTGGATGCAGGGCAGCAGTGGAGGGTAACGCCTGGAACAAGCGAATGAGGACTCGATTTCAATGAGAGTGTAGACAAGAGTGCCAATGGTGTCAGTCATGCGAAAACGTGACCGAAATCAACAAACCCATGCATTGTTTCTACGACGACAAAAACAGGACCGTGGGAACAAAGGTCGAAACGCTATCAATGGAAAAATCTATAGGGATGTAAAACTGCTAAAATCATGAACAAAGCGGCAGATCAGAGACACACAAACTTCCTATATATTATTTATAGAAGAGACACAACTCATTAGTCCCAATATGGTGGTAGCAGGTGTCTATAGAATGAGCCTGTCAGATCAAGAAGACTACTTGAAATGCCAAGAGCAAGGTACCAAAGAAACAATGAAGTATGTTTAGGACCAAAACAGGTCTAGGTTTGGCTCGTTAGCCTAAGGGACTAAGCTCGTCTAATACTAATTGCGAAAAAGTAACTTCCAAATATGTTTTGAAAAATTCATTGATTTATTTAGAAGGAATAAATAAATTATATATATTTTTAGCAAAACTATTGAGAATAACTGCTGAAAGTACTTCAAACAAAAGTTATGGAATCACATTCAGACGATAAGTATGTAACTGATTTGAATTACATTTTTCTAAGGCTTGGGTATATGTTCATACTGATTTTGTATTGTGACCAAAAAAACACCCAGAAAATGTAATGTCGGTATGAAACGCGCTCTTACTCGACTCGCACCGATAAAACTGAATTTTTTTCGAAAAGAGATCGTGCGAATTCCGATCGCACAGTGATGGAGAGCATTATAACTGCCGATAAGACATGGGTTTATGAGTTTGGCATGCAAACTAGTCAAAAATGATCGGAATGAAATCCGTTTTCAGCCGATCATAGAGATAAAGCGACAAAAAAGCCTTCGCCTGAACATACTCTGAGCAACTTCAACTATTGGTGGGGTTCGAAGATGGCATTTTCTTATTTTCCCAAAGTTAGAGATTTTGTTTTATTTATTATATCGAGAAGAAGAAGGGCTTTGAATATTTAACAAACATATGCATGTACGTACATATATTTCACAAAAATATAAATATTTAATTTTATGTGCATATATATTCCACCCTTTGTTCCTTATTTCTTGCATATACAGTCCCCCTGTAACCAACCTTGAACCTTAATGCGCTGTCGGAGTTGAAATCTCCCTTTGATTGCCGCTCGTGTTGTTTTGTTGTGAGATATTTCATACGCAGTGTAGGACATGATGAACATTTTGGCAGCGATTTGACACTTGACACGTCAATTTAGGGATGATTGTTGACAAAAATTGCACTTGGGAGTAATTATTTTGACTCATGCAGCTCATTGCCACCCACTTTATATTGAGCTCTTGGACTTACTACTTGAGCGTTTTTCTTTGAGAAAACTTCTCCAGAGAAACGTGAGCAGTGTGTCGAAGATTTGGAAAACATGCATTCGCTTACATAAATTGTAATTTCTTGTTTACAAGGAACGCATTAATTTGCACTTGGCGCAATTCCCAATTGTTGTTTACTAACAAAGCAACAACAAACATCGGCAATTAAAGTGACCGAAATAAAATAGAAATAAAATTACAACAAAAACTATTTAAGTGTAATTTTAGCACATAAATAGTGCAATTGTAGATATGTTGTAGAATTGCAATTTAAATTGTGCGACAAGAATTCAAATATTTATGTCATAATTCTGCGTGAAAACAAAGGAACGCCTCAGCGCTATGCGCGAGCGCGAAAATGTAGAAGCGTTCATAAATCAGTGATTAAGCGCTGTGTAAGTATGTACAAGTATTTTAGCGAAAGCATAAAGTTTTCACAGACGCTTGCCACAAATCATGCAAATATTAAAGGGTATATGCTTAACGGCACTTCACTGGCGTCCGCATTAAGGCGACGACATTTGGCTAAATCATACAAATGCGCAAAGTAATGTGTTTATGTAGGTGTGAATGTATGTATGTATGAAAATAAGTTTGCCAAAAACACCCAGCAGGAAAATTTAAAATATAAGAATATAAAAGAAATTGATATTGTCTTATGGTATCTTTAGATGTACATATATATATGTATATCCAAACTAATGCAGTCAATCAAGTGATGTACTTTGTTCATGTCGGTTGAAAAGGAAGATCTGCCCGGAAGGTATTGTCTTTCTTAGCTTTCAAGCAAGTCTCAACTGAGTACCATTCAAGAACTCGCTAGGTTTGAAAAAATTTCTGAGCTTTTTACATCAGCATTGCCCAATTTTTTTTATATTAACACATTGGCAGCTGATAAAGATATCCCATCTCAACCGCTTGAAACATGGGTATATGAAGACGTATTCATTTCACGTTTCATCATCCTCAGTCATTATCCTCAATCTTCCGCTTCTACTTTATCAGGTTTCTGAAAGTGAGATATCAGGAAGCCTTGTTTTGACGCTTACCTTTCCAACAACCTATAGTAATTTTGCGGTAAGTCTAGTATTATATGTCCTGAATATAAATTTTATTATTTCAAAAAGTCTTTTAGGAAGTACGTTTTTATACTCTCGCAATAATGTTGCTAAGGAGAGTATTATAATTTTGTTCACATAACGGTTGTTTGTAAGTCCTAAAACTAAAAGAGTCCGATATAGGGTTATATATATCAAAGTGATCAGGGTGACGAGTAGAGTCGAAATCCGGATGTCTGTCTGTCCGTCCGTCCGTGCAAGCTGTAACTTGAGTAAAAATTGAGATTTCATGATGAAACTTGGTACACGTATTCCTTGGCTCCATAAGAAGGTTAAGTTCGAAGGTGGGTTAAATCGGCCCACTGCCACGCCCACAAAATGGCGGAAACCGAAAACCTATAAAGTGACATAAGTAAGCCATAAATAAAGATATTAAAGTGAAATTTGGCACAAGGGATCGCATTAGGGAGGGGCATATTTGGACGTAATTTTTTTGGAAAAGTGGGCGTGGCCCCGCCCCCTACTAAGCTTTTTGTACGTATCTCGGAAACTACTATAGCTATGTCAACCAAAGTCTACAGAGTCGTTTTCTTCAGGTATTTCCATATACAGTTCAAAAATGGAAGAAATCGGATAATAACCACGCCCACCTCCCATACAAAGGTTATGTTCAAAATCACTAAAAGTGCGTTAACCGACTAACAAAACACGTCAGAAACACTAAATTTGACGGAAGAAGTGGCAGAAGGAAGCTGCACTCTGGCTTTTTTTAAAAATTGAAAATGGGCGTGGCGCCGCCCACTTATGGACCAAAAACCATATCTCAGGAACTATTAGACCGATTTCAATGAAATTCGGTATATAATATTTTCTTAACACCCTGATGACATGTACGAAATATGGGTGAAATCGGTTCGCAACCACGCCTTCTTGCAATATAAAGCTATTTTGAATTCCATCTGATGCCTTCTCTGTATAATACGAGTATATACATTAGGAACCAATGATGATAGCGGAATAAAACTTTACAAAAATACGGTATTTGAAAAATATGTAAATGACGTATTATGAAATCTCGATTATCACTTTACCATGCGAGAGTATAAAATGTTCGGTGACACCCGAACTTAGCCCTTCCTTACTTGTATTTTTTTCTAGATTTGTATAAAATTTGAACTGTCCTTTCTACTTTTAGAGCTGCCGCCGTCCATGTTGCACATAACATCGTTATATACTCACTTGTTTCTATTTCCGTCATATATTTGCAAGCACTGTTTAATTGCTAGAACCACGCTACAGAAGTGCAGTTTTACATGCAATTATTGTTGATAACAAACCGAAATGCCGCTGCAAACGAAATAAATGAAAAACAAACAATACAAAGTGCTTTCTATGGAAAAATAAAATAATTTTTTTGATTTATAATTTCAATTTATGTGGTTTTTTATTTTTTTTTTATTAGATTCTTCATATATAAAGCGGGCTGACACTATTCACACGCTTTTTATTGTATTAATAAAAAATTGAAAATGAACGATTTCTTACATTACGTCCGCAATCAATGCCGAAGCATGGTAAGGTAGATTTTTATAAATTTTTTGTTTGCTTATTTCTTCTATGCATGCATTCAATAAGAAAGCCAAAGTTGACCAAATGCCTGCTTCTCTTTCGGTAAAATACTAGGCTTGCTGGGAACCCATGGGATCTGCTGCTGCTGGTGTGACTCGTATTTCATGATTGCTTTGCCATTTTTTCTTTGGACTATTTTCCTTTAATTAAAATCCTTTTTTCAGTGTGCGTACTTGTTTTTGGTTCATTCGCTTTGTTTCGTTGGTACTCATTTCTTCTGCTCTTCATTCCCATGTTTGTTGCCTTCTCTTGCCATCTCAATTGCTGAACACATAGAGCGCGACAGACTGCAAACGACATCTGTCAAATATTAAAATACACACGTTCTTATGGACACTGTTATTTAGACAGCTGCACGACTACACGACTGCAGACCGTCAGTTGTCGCTCTCGCTAACTTCAAAATATTCTTATATTTGCCAACGACAGTAGAGTCGACAGTAGAGAAGAGTGATGCCACTAATATGCAAAATGTAAAATTATTCAAAGCTCTAACAAACCTGACGTTATTTTACAAATAAAAGCATAAAATAGCTCTATTATATCATTTGTAACAATAATGGATACTTTAAAACAAATAAATTTACCTATGTATTCATTTTTTGCATAAAAAATTTCACTTTGAACAAAATATTAAAATTTCATTGAAGTGAAAGGTATTAGTATGGCCACAACGAAATTGTGTACATGCAAAATGGACAGCTGTGTTGTCTTGTGTATGTACTACATGCCGGCCATTTTTATGTCGCTGCCTTCTTACAAATGTTCATTTAGAAGGATTCACGACGCCATTTACAGTTTACTGTCGTGCTGCTATATCGTGTCGCTGTCTATGTGTTCAGCACTTCAACCGCTTATTCGCATTTAGTTCTTGTCCACTTTTGTTTTCCACAGCCATTTTACATTCTGCTAACCGCAGTGCTGCCTTTCTTCACCATTCCTTGGTGAATGTAGAAAAAAGCTGAAGTGATGATGAAGGAGAAGAAAAAGCAATAATATTGAAGCCGTTTCATTATGACGCGTGGCAACGTGATGCAGGCGCAAGTAAATTTGCTTCCTTTGACTTCTGCTAGCTTCAACCACCCAACAGTGTTGTTTCTTTTGTTTCACGTCTTAATTTATACTTCTTTTCAACTTTTTATACTCTCGCAACAAAGTTGCTAAGGAGAGTATTATAGTTTTGTTCACATAACGGTTGTTTGTAAGTCCTAAAACTAAAAGAGTCAGATATAGGGTTATATATACCAAAGTGATCAGGGTGACGAGTAGAGTTGAAATCCGGATGTCTGTCTGTCCGTCCATCCGTCTGTCCGTCCGTCCGTGCAAGCTGTCAATTGAGTAAAATTTGAGATATCATGCTGAAACTTGGTACACGTATTTCTTGGCTCCATAAGAAGGTTAAGTTCGAAGGTGGGCAAAATCGGCTCACTGCCACGCCCACAAAATAGCGAAAACCGAAAACCTATAAAGTGTCATAACTAAGCCATAAATAAAGATATTAAAGTGAAATTTCGCATAAAGGATCGCATTAAGGAGAGGCACATTTGGACTTAATTTTTTTGAACGGTGGGCGTGGCCCCGCCTTTTTGTACATATCTCGGAAACTACTATAGCTATGTTAACCAAACTCTATGGAGTCGTTTTCTTTAGGCATATCCATATACAGTTCAAAAATGGAAGAAATCAGATAATAACCACGCCCACCTCCCATACAAAGGTTATGTTCAAAATCACTAAAAGTGCGTTAACCGACTAACAAAAAACGTCAGAAACACTAAATTTTACGGAAGAAATAGCAGAAGGAAGCTGCACCCAGGCTTTTTTTTAAAAATTGAAAATGGGCGTGGCCTCGCCTACTTGTGGACCAAAAACCATATCTCAGGAACTACTCCACCGATTTCAATGAAATTCAGTATGTATTATTTTCTTAACACCCTGATGACATGTACGAAATATGGGTGAAACGCCTTCTTCTTGTAAAATAATATGTATATACATTAGGAAATGTAAATACAATTCAATACTCAAACTACACAAATTGATTTAATCTAATTAATTTTACAGCAAAATGAAAAATATGTGTATGACGGATAATGAAATCTCGATTATCACTTTATCATGCGAGAGTATAGAATGTTCGGTGACATCCGAACTTAGCCCTTCCTTACTTGTTTATTATTATATTGATTATTATTCTTCTTTTTTACTAGCGTAGACACTGATTACGCGGTTATAGCCGAGTTAATAACAGCGCGAGTTAAGGAACGTATTCCTTATAATAGTATCTTTTCAAAATTTCCTAAACAAACAATCATTAAAACAACCTTATGTTTCAGTAAACGAACAACATTAAAGAAAAATCATCAAAACAGCATTATCTTGGGACAATAGAAGTGCACTATCAGTACAACAAACAATAACAACCCAAATAGTTATTTTCTAGTAAACACTATTGAGATAAGTAGCACTAAGATTTATGTAAATAAACCTAAAGAAACAATATATGTGACCTGGTCTACGAAAAAGGAGCTAACGTGCGAAAACTAGTGTTCTGGGAAAAGTTGTTAAAAATAATCGTCAGTTTCTCGTTATCTCATTAATTGTTCTCCTTTTTTTGACACCTAAGCCCCCTTTCCGTAGACCAGGTCACATATAATATTATATCTAAACAAACTATCAACTAGTAATAAATAAGCATACTAGTTGGTATAAATAGAAGTAAGAACTGTGTAATAAGTCCGTCTTAAGAGTATAAATAAAGAGTACACATTTCGGTGCAGCTCAAACTGAACTGTCTCAATGTCGCCGTATATCTCGTGCAGTTCATCGTTCCATCAATTGCGGTACTCGCCGTTACCAAAGCGTGAAGGACCATACATTTTCCGCAGTACCTTTCTATTGAAAACTTATAACATCGACTCATCAGATGTTGTCATCGTCCATGCCTCTGCACCGTATAGCAGGGCGGAAATGATGAGGGATTTGTAGAGTTTGGTTTTTGTTCATCGAGAGAAGACTTTACTTTTCAATTACCTACTCAGTACAAAGTTTCATTATTATATATGCTTCTACTATTATTCATTATTTTACAAACTTCTTTTATTGTCCCGGAGATAACTTGATTTAGGTTTATTAAATATATATGGAGTATATGTAAAATACATTATTGCTTTTAAAATGATAACAATTTTCTACAAAAAAACTGTACTGAATTTAGATTTTAGATGCTATTAGAGGAAATTTATGGACGATAGTAGTACTTTAGTTTCGATAATGAAGGTTTTGTATACCTAATTAGCTTATATATTTATTTAAAAGATTTTTATAAGTACTTTTCAGCCATTTAGAATACTCTTAAAGAAATGTGAATATGAATGATAGACGAAGCTCAGAAAACGGAAATTTTAAAACTAATAAATCGATATCGATGTGCTTTAAAAAAAGAGTATTGATGATGATGACCATCAGTAGCTTGTCATTTCCATAAACCACTCTACCGATTACCGCAGTAAAATTAGTGAACAAAGACTTCTTTATGCAGTCAATTCTGTTAAGGAATTCAACAACATTTTCGTTAGCTTCCTGAGACATTTTGTTAAAAAAAGAGGGTCGAAATTTTTCGAAAACAAAAAGACACATAATAGGATGACACCCATTGGAAACGAAAAATAAAATAACAAACATTAAAGGAAAAATAAATTTGCGGCAATCTAAAGTCAGAAAATGAAGAGAAGGGCGAGGCTGAATTTTTAGGGGTTCACCTCGATATCCGCTAAAACTACGAGTGCTATAGAGAAAAGTTATATGACAATGTTGTATGTAATGAAAAGATCTATAGCTTTTGTATAACCTCAAAATTTAGGTGAAATATACAAATAACCAGGTTTTTAATTTTTTATCTTGAATCAAATTTTTTTTTCTTTCATAAAATTTAGTGTAAAGTTACCTTCTTATATGCCAAACACACTGTATTTTTTTACATTTAAAATACTTATTTTTTCGTTTTATTAATTGAGCTAATATCGAAAAAAACTATTTTTCACATTTCTTTATCAAAACTTCTCATAAAAGTATGCGATTTTTTTAAAGAGTCAATATATTTTATGTTCGTTCTGTACTCTCTGATAGCATAAAATAATGTGTGTTCAACCTACCACACATTTCTTTCACTCTTTTTCATTATGAAAGGCTTCTGCAGCAGTCTATTTGTAAACCACCTAGACTTAATTCTTCATATTGAGATGAAATATATGAAGTCGCCTATGTCTAGACAAATTCGCTTACCTAAGAAAGTGTTTGTTTCTTACATAGTTAGACAAGTATGGCTTTCTCATTTGATTCTGAAGAAAAGGACTACACCGTGTACATTTCTATTTCTATTTTAACTACAGCAACGGACAAAAAGTAAATAAAACACTGCATTAAAAATTTTATTTAAGTATAACATAAATAAAATAAATAAAACAACAACTAAAAACAAAACCAGAAGAACTAAACAACTTCTGAAAAAAGTTTATGAACACCAGATTGAATCTTCAACAGCAAATACTCACCTAATTATGCAAAAATATGCAGAGAATACAATTTGGTAAAAGCAACTACTTAAGCAAATACACACTTGCATAAAAAGTCTGATGTGATGACCGCATCTAACAACAAAAACAACTACAACAGTATCTACGATGCGCCACCTACTTGTCAACGAAGAATTTGGATGGCCTGCGGTCCGCTGTGAGCTCATTCTTTGTTTTATGCTTTGAATTGCTTGGCTGCATTCGAGCTTTAATTTGAGGAAATTAATTAAAGTGTTATGAGGATCTGTCGGTATGTGTGTATATATGTGTATTGTACTATAAATTTATTTATTTGCTCCTCAAAGCATCGTAAAATGTCAGCGCCTCTAATGGTGGAATATTTTAAACAAATGGCATTCAAACTGTAAAGAGACGCCATTAAGGCGGATCTAATATGAAATTATGCATAGTAAAGTGCTCGACTTGCATGTGGCTGGATTTCATAAAAAACTAGATTAACTACTATTTATTAACCATTAAGATTGATTTATGTTGAGGAGAAGGTGCTTAGATAGTCACATGATCTTGAACGAGCGAAAAAAATTTAAGAAGATGTTGTTATGTCTGTGAGATCTGATGTATGTCATCATTGCAAGCAGTTAAGGTTCTGCAGAATGATTTCTTAATTTATTAAAAGGGTCAGTTAAGAATAGCAATCTGTAGTTTGTCAAATTTGTTTCTAAAATTTTTTGGAGATTATTTCTATTCTTATAATTTTTAACCTGCTTTTAGTCTAGTTTAGACATTGATTGGTCTGCGTTTGAAGTACCCAACTAAATCTCACATAGAAACTCATAGAAGGTAATTCGTTGATATTTCTGTTATATTTTTTGACGTGTGCTACCAGTGAGGCATGTTGCGAGCTAGACTTTGGGAATACTAGTGTTTGTAGCATTGGCTCGCATATGTATATTAGTTATGTGGACAGCTCCGATAGCAGGACAGAAACACTGCGATACTGCGGTAGGTGTCCGATTATGAGGAATTACACTGTAGTTAACAAAATTCTGTATGTTCCGTCCAAAGAAGGCTGCAACAGATGAAAAAAATTCTCAAAATGATTTCGGATAATCGAAATTTATGAAGATAGCGTACACCCTAAATTAGTATAAAAGACACATGTTGAACATAGAATTATTTATGATTCGGATATGTCTTAGCCTTGTTGAAAGTGGAAGCCGGAGAGCTCAAAGTCAACAATCTACCGTGATATGTACAAGTCAATGAAAACATTGTTTGGATTTGGCTCGCTAGCGCCCAGTTCGCGAAATCAGATCCAAAGAGAATGTTGGCTGGAAGGAAATTGTCGACTTGAGGTCTGTTTCGAAGTAAAGACCAATATTGCCATAATTATTTCGAAAAGTTGAACTATAGCTACTATTGATATATTATTTTATTGGCAACGGTGTTAAAAAATAAATTCAAATTTCTTCAAAAAAAAAATATTTGCCTTTGAAATGACATGAACTCCTTAACTTGGCTCACATGTGGAATAAAAGCGATTTACTCTTCAAGAGGAAGTTCTATATTCTTCCATAACGGTAAGCTTTTATTATTATGAAACTGTTTTATAAAAACTTGAGTATGATATTTTTCCAAAAACATAGATGATTGAGTAAAATGCATGCAAACTTTTTTGATAAAATACTTTTCGGAAGAATTGAAAGCCAATAGATTTATGATAAAACTCTGAGTGTGATTTAATCATGAAAGATTTTTCAATATAATTTCACATTTTAGACAATCGCGATCTTATGTCAAAGTAGTTTTTTTGAAACACGTTTTCAAATTTCCTACTACCGGAATTGGCCAAACTTAGAATGATTTTTTTACGTTAACAACTTTGTTGTAAAATCATAAATTCCAAACAATTACTTGAATGCAATATACAAGGTCTGTCGCAAAAGAAACAGGACTGTTAAAAAAAAAAAACAAAAACTTAATATTTTTCCAAAGTTATATTTTTTTTTATTCAAAGTAGTTTCCTTGTGCTTCGATACAGCGTTTAGCCCGGTCAATTAGCATTTTAAATGAGTGTTTAAGGTTATTTTTCGGAATGCCCTTGAGAATATCGGTCGTCGCCTTTTGGATACCTGAAATGTCCTGAAACCAGTGTCCTTTCATGGGCAAATGAAGTTTTCCAAATAGGTAAAAATCACGGGGTGCCAGATCAGATGAGTAGGGTGAGGGATTAATGGTTAATATGGAGTTTTGTGTCAAAAGACTAGCGTCGACCGATGACACGGCGCATTATCGTGCAACAGGCGCCAGGACCCTGCCTCACGGTATTGTGGTCGAGCACGACGAATGCGTGACAAAATACGCTTCATAACACCAAGGTAAAACACAGCATTAATCGTTTGGCCAGGTGGGACGAACTCTCGGTGTACAATTCCCTCGGAATCGTAAAAACAAATCAGCATTGTCTTTATTTTTGACTTCTGAAGACGACCGACTTCTGATCGTCACAGAGGTCCTCACGACATTCTTGGAATTGCTTAAACCACTCAAGCACATTACTACGGGATAGGCACTGATCGCCATAAACTTTTTTCATCATTTGAAATGTTTCAGTAAACGTTTTCCCAAGTTTAAAACAAAATTTAATATTTGCTCTTTGCATTTTACGACCGATGACTAAAAGCTGCTGTCACTTTTTGATCGATAACATCGATTGTAGTTATCCAATTGTCTTAAAATTTCTACGAAATGTCAACAAGAGATCAAACTTTTTATTTCATGTACCCGCCAATAGGTAGCGCCACCAGAAACAGTTATATTTAAAAAGTTCTGTTTCCTTTGCGACAGACCTTGTAAAACAAGAAGAAAATATATACATACATATTTCTATTTATATTTGTAGAAAAAAATTGAATGTCTCAATAACTATGTAGCTCTTTCTGAAATCAGAAAATCTATATTTTAAACCAAAAATATTTTTGACATTTTGATTTAATTTTTCATTTTTTGTCACCTCTAATTTATTAAAAATTGCACTCAGTGCCTAATCACACCGGAAACGCCAATAACAGGCGGTCAACGCACAACTTTTGCATTTTTTTGTTTTTGTAATGCGTTGCGATTTTCGAAGCAACACACTCGCCATCATAAATTATCGTTTAGTGCTTTTGGCATATGGTGAATTTGTTTTGGCATTTCATTTGAGTGTTGGACAAACGCAAAGACATCACAAGAGACTTACACCTTACGCATTTCAAAGCGAGGAAACATGTCAATTTGGACAGTTTTACGATTGAAGTTGTTTCAAACAATCAATTAGCGTAAAAATTCCGGTTAAATAAAAGCAAAACGTAAGCTTAATGAATTTTGATGGCACTTTGTAGCGTAATTTTCTTAGGAAATGAAATGTAAATAAGAAAATTGAGTTAAAAACATTTTTTGTCAATAAAACGGAAATTTACATTTTCAATGATTTTCTTTAAATAAACATTTTTGAAAAAATAATTCTCTTATTTAAAATTAAAATTATAAAAATTCTCAAGAAAAGTATAAATCCAAAAAAATTTTATTTGTAAAGAAAATTGCAGTGAAATAACAAAATTCGGCATACCCACTTAACTCATTTGCCCTACGAGTCACACACAGTCACCTAAATTGCCTTGGACCACCAACAATGCGCCGCACGCTTTGGGCCGTGTCACTTTACTGCCAAGCACATTATGCAGAAAATACTAAATACAAGCAAAGAAATCAGCAAAACACATTGAAAGATAAACGAGGCCTAGGAAATGCTAGGAAAACTCAGAAAGCCGCAGCAAAGACACGACAAATCACTTAGTGGCATGCAGCTGCCAAACGGCTGCTTGCATAAGTGAAAGCAGCGAAGAGAACGCCGCACAACAATATGATCTCTAGATTATAGAATTGCCTAGATTTGACTGTGTAACTGTGTATCTGTGTGTGTGTGTGTCTATAGGTGCGCACGTTGTGTGGCCGGTAGCAGCTTGGCCCATTGAATAGCCTACTAACTCGCTAGCTGGCTGCCTAAACTTGCTGACCGCCTCGGCGTTTAAGTGCCATCGTTAGCACTTTGTCATGCATAGCCAATTGGCAACGCTGACACTTTGTTGCCCAAATTGCAGTATTTTATATTTACGTATACATATATGAGTATGATAAGTGTGTTGATGTGGCCGCTGCCACTTGCACTCTCTCATGTAGATAATAACGTTGACTGATGGATGCTGCTGACAATGGGCGTTGTTGCATTTAGTTGCACTTTCGAGTAAATATGTTTGAATGTTTGCTTGTATGATTACGAGTTTGAGTTCGAATATCAAAATTCAAATAGTAAACGTAAATTTTATTTATATACGCAGATTACATAACTATTAAAAATAATATTTTAACTTTTTTATTTTCTTTTCTTTAGGTAAATTTAATATTTCAAGATATCAGCAAAAAATTTATTTCAAAATCAAGTAGAAAAGGGCCATACAAGGGCTTGGATTCGACCGTTCAGTTTGTTTGTTCCGAGAAATAAGAAGGTCCTTAGGAAGGAAAAGGAGGTGTGCAAAATTGTAACCATATGCCAAAAATTGAGGGATCACAGACAGACGAACGAACATAGCTAAGTCGACTCAGCTCGTCGCGTTGATCACTTATATATATATAAATTGTGACAAAAAAGTACGCGGAATTTGTAAATAAAACGCAAAACATTTAATTATTCATCAATATTTATTCTGTCGCCTTCGAAGTAATCCCATCCCCCCCGGTTATAAGAAACATATGCCAACGATTTTTCCACTTCTCGAAACATCGAACAACTTTTCATAAGCACTTTTTGGAATTGCCCTCAGTTCCTTCAGGGAATTTTGTTTAATCTCTTCAATCGACCGAAAACGACTTCCACGGAGCGGCAACTTCAATTTGAGAAACAAAAAAAGTCACACGGAGCCAAGTCTGGTTTAGTGAACACGATGGTTGATCGATGGTATTGATTGCGTTTTTGAGTGATAATTGCGACTCGATGCGATGCTGGATTATCGTCGAATAAAATCCATAAATAGTTCTTACACAATTCCGGATATTCTCACGCAAACGTCTCAATACGCCAAATAGCATTCTCTATTGACTATCTGTACCTCCCGAACAAATTCATGATGCACCAAACCATGAATATTGAAAAAACAATGAGCATCACTTTAATTTCTGAGCGGCTTTGGCGTGGTTTTTGTCGTTTCGGCTCGTTTTTACCCTCCATTTCGATAATGATTGACTTGTGTGCATGTCAAACTCATAAACTCATGTCATATCGGCAGTTACAATGCTCTCCATGAATGTTGGATCGGAATTCGCATGATTAAGAAAGTCCAAGGAGACCTGTTTACGGTACTCTTGTTGCAGAAAACTTAGCTCTATTGGCAAGAACGCGTGTCATACCCAAAATATCCATCAAATCTCTTGCCATTTCTTTAACACTTGCCTGACGATTTTCAAACACCATATCCTTCACTCTTTTAATATTTTCTTTAGTTGAATAGGTTGAAGGTCGTCCAGAACGAGACATGTCTTTAACGATCTCTCGACCGTCTTTAAAGGCTTTGAGACAAATTATTTGTTCGGTATCACTGGTAGACACATCATTTGTGACATGAAAATTCCTAGGTGTTTCTAATGAAGTTTGATACCTTGAAGTCAAATCTGAAAACAGAATTTTTTATCACCCATAGATATTCCGTAACCTGTGGTTTTAGATTTTACAATACAACTGTGATCAAATTGAAAGGTGAATTAATTTATACTTCGTGTGTTTTTCGAATCGGTACATTTTTTCTTTCTGTAAGTTAGTAGTACTGTTAGTAACATCTATGCCAAATTTCACCTCAATATATTCAGTAGTATTTGAAATACGCGTCGTTTTGTGAGGCTCTTAAAGTGAATACATCGATTTTTACTATGTCTGAATTTATTGAACAAAGAAGTGCGGTAACGCACCATCTCTTACTGCATTGGTAATTCCTGATCATTTCGGCATATTTTCAACTAATTTCGTACCGCAACCACCGCATTCGCCTGATCTTCTGACTATTCAGCAAATTCACATGACCACTCTGAGCAGTGGTCAAGTTGATCCCAAAGAGGTATTACTACCACTTTTGCATATTAAATTGGGTTTAATGAAGAATTTTGTTAAGGCAATGGACAGAAATGAAAGAGGGTTCTTGCATCTGAAACAAAAATTTCCAAGAGTCAGTGAAGCAAAAATTAAGGCCCGCCCGCAAATAAGAGAACTAATGAAAGATAAAACACTTGAGGAAATGCTCACAGAAACTGAAATACGAGTCTGGAGTGCCCTTAAAAGCGTTGTTAAAAATTTCCTGGGAAATGTGAAAGCTGACAATTACAAAGATCTTGTGACTGAACTACTTACTTTCTGCACTTCCCTCTGGATTTTTCCCCGAAAATTTAGGGCCGGAAGTGACGAACAAGGGAAACGTTTCCGCCAAGACATCTCTGCTATGGAGAAACGGTACCAAGGCAAGTGGAGTGTCAGTTTGCTTGCCGATTACTGCTGGATATTGTTAAGGGATACTCCAAAAACAAAATATCGCCGAAAGACATCGACAGTAACATTTTAAGCTACTCTTTGGTTAATAAAATAATATATCAATCGCTGTTTTTTTTTACAAAAATCCTCATAGCAAAAAAACTATAGGTGATGGACGAAATCTGTAGATATTTTCTACATTTGTGGCAATTTTTTATATAATAAACACTTTATTCTGTTCATGTCACAAAAAGCAAGTGGATTTTTTTCCAGTGTATTTCCATTGTAAAAATCGGATAGCACTACTGAGATGTACTGACTTAAGGAGCCACAGCAAACAAACTGGTTGACAGATCGCGCTCATATTTAGCGTAGTTCTTAAGGACAGTCCTACCAACTTTGCAACTGGAATTTGAAAATCAGGGTTATGCGTATTTGGTTCCCCAAAAGATATATAATACCCTAAGTGCACTATTTGTGAAAAGTTTTATACCGATAACTTTATTCCTTCATGCTTAAAAGGTTAAAGGGTTTCATTTAACATCATCCGGTTTTTCCACCAACTCATATGCAACCCTTCCGTGTCACCTTCATCGAATAATTTAATTATTTTTTTATATTTCTTTGAATTCCTTCAGAAGAAATCGCGCTGTTGCTTCAGTATTAAAGAAATATTTTGCACAGTATTATTTAGCAGGTCTTGAACTTAATTTTCCCGCAAACATTTATTAGTCATTTAAAAGTACAAAAAAACAAGAAAAAACGTTAACTTCGGTTGCACCGAAGCTAAATACCCTGCACAGGTGCCTTTCTGTTAGTAACTATGTGTTCAGTTTGTATGACAGCTATATGCTATAGTTAACCGATCTGAACAATTTCTTTGGAGATTACATTGTCGCCTTAGAAAATAATATATACCAAATTTCGTGAATATAACTTGATTCCGATCGTTCAGTTTGTATGGCAGCTATATGCTATAGTTAACCGATCTGAACAATTTCTTCGGAGATTACATTGTCGCCTTAGAAAAAAATATGTACCACATTTTGTGAATATATCTTGTCAAATGTGAAAGTTGTCCATACAAGAACTTGATTTCGATCGTTCAGTTTGTATGGCAGCTATATGTCATAGTGGTCCGATATCGGCAGTTCCGACAAATGAGCAGCTTCTAGAAGAGAAAATGACGTTTGCAAAATTTCAAAACGAAAACGATATACAGACAGACGGACTTGGCTAAATCGACTCAGCTCAACATACTGATCATTTATATATATACTTTATAGGGTCTCCGGTCCTTCTTTCTGGGTGTTACAAACTTCGTGACAAACTTAATATACTCTGTTCAGGGTATAAAAATTATGCAAAAGCTGAGCTGAAATATATAACGCGGCACTGAAATGTAGTTCTTGGCAGTAAGTGCTACTTGAAACAAAACATGGAATTTCAAGATTACGCACAACGAACGAAGCATACCTTCACATCCCAAACAAACCATTGGAGCCACAAATACTTACAGAAAATATGCATTTCTTTAGCAGTGCTTGGTATATTTATAAAACACAAATTTTCACATGGAGTTGGTCATCGTTTTTCTTTGAAGTCGTTTTGCTTAGTCGAAATATTTATTTTTGGAACTTACTCATTACTACAACTAACACGATGTTACATGCAGACCCGAAAATTCCACAAATTGTTGAATAAAACCACAAGCAAGTGACGTGTACTATGAAATTCAATGGAACAGTATTGTATTTGTTGTTGTTTTGGAGTTTGTAAAATACTCTGCATTTCAGCATAAATGTGCAAATAAAAGGTGTTTTTTGAAAGAAGATGTGTTAAAAAAGCTATCAAAATAAATGCATGTGTCATGCTGAGTGAGTTTCTGTTCTAAGCAGCAAGTCCATTAATCTTTTAGTGGATAGAGGATGGACAAATGGCAATTAATGCTATCCTGGCACCTATTATAAGCCTTATTGCGTTAGGTTAGGAAGCAATAACTAGACTCTAAGTGAAAAACTCAGTCATATATAAATAGAAGGAAACGAAGAGCCAGACGAGTTGACCCGCTCGGAAGTTGCCAGGAATACAATTCTGCTTAGCTACCATAGATCATTCTGCTCTTTCAAGGTAGTTGCTTGAGGCAAAGGAGCAATGGAGGAATACCTCAGATCTTGGAAGACTAGCAACACTGGGCATACCCTAAGGGTACTTTAAGATAGTGTTGATGGTGGATAGACCCAAAAGCTTCTGCGTTTAGGCCTGCCGGATATTGTAGGAGTCATTAAAGGGCATCTACCCGTTCTTAAAAAAATGGTGAGGTGAGTATGGTGGTCAAAGACATCGGGTAGCTGGGCGGAAATAAGGTATTTTACCGGATCTAATGAGTTACTGTATAAGGCTTAATTGGTTACCAAATGGGTAGTTTTTAGTTAAATCATTTTGAGCGATGAGACACATTTCTGTCTTAACTAACGGAATTCGCGTTTTTGGACTGATAATATTTCTATACAGGGTCACTGGGATCTTTTGAAAATTCTGTGCATGATTTCCAGAAGATTTTCAAATTAATAAAGCCAAAATTTCGAATCTCTTAAAACTATTTTTTGAAAAATTAAATTTTTTAGCTCTAAAAAGTCACCCTTTATATGTAAGTATGCACATAAATAAATAATACGCAAATCCATATGCCTAAATAAGTGTGCCACATAAGTTTGCGGCATGCCGCATACTTCCATGCACACACATGCACCTCATACTCCCAACGTGGCAATTTGTCCAACAAGTGCTGCTAGCAAATGCTCCAACATTCCTCAAGGATCATTTATCATTTTATTCCATTTCTTGATGTTTCATTCATGCGTTGCTAAGTAGCTCGAGTATTCCAAACGCTGGCAGCTGCTAAAAGCCAACCGGCAAGCAAGCAAAGAAGCAGGGAACAGTCAAAGGCTGCCTGCAAGCGCGTGTAACGGTATGTGTGTGTGTGTGTGTTGCGCTGTTGATGTTGTGTCGTGCAAGACATTTTACAAAAGAAATTAACTTGTCCCATTGAACTAAGCGCTGGCAATTGGAAGTGAGCGCTGGCGGTGCCGCTAAGCGGATGGACAACAAGCAACAGAAATGTTGAGCGCACTTGGCGGTGGGGTACGCTGGCAGCGTTGTGGTGGACAATCAGAAGACAGCAGAGTTGACAGAAAGAGCACAAGCGAAGGCGCTAATGAACGTACTTCGGCCAACGCAGGAGGGTAAAGGGGGAGCAAATAGCAAATGGAAGATTTCAAAGTGTCCACATTGGCGCTGGTGTGTTTGTTGCTGCGGCGGATGTGACGCGTGTTGTTGTAATACTTTTGGTGCCACTAAATTCTAAGTAAGTTCTATGGACAACATTTTTCGGTTTGCGCATGAAATGTGCCAAGCAGCCACACACACACAAACACACAAACACACTCAAACGGGTACTAAGCAGCGCGCAAGAAATTCATGCACAACAACAACACCAAGTGTAGTGGTCATTTGCAACTAAATTTAAATTTTCAAATATTTGCCGAGTGCAAAATGTAAAATTTACTTTTAATTATAAAGATAAGTGTCAGCGCAAAGGAGGCCAACAATGGACAATGACAACATATTGTACAATGTATGTATTTATTGTACCGCTATGCAGGCGGTGGGCAAGTGATGGGGCAGCGGGTGCGAGGACATATAATTAACGGCACCTAAAGTAGGTAGACGCTGTCGACGCCAACGCTGTATAATCACAGCTACAATTTGTTGTTGTTGATACGTTGTTGCTTGTTGTCCAAATTGCGGCTATTACAATTGCTGTTTTTGTTGCCAGTGTGTGATTGTCATCGTCGTCGCCACCATCGTCATTGCAGCAATTAAGTAAACATATATTGTCCGAGAGGTGAGCATGCCCCGCTTCCCCGCGTTGTTAGGCCAACTGCAGGCACTTGGCACCCAATGGTACGCATACGCCCCGTTGCACCGGCGCTGTACCTACTTATACTACATTCTAATAAAATGCACACAAAGTCGCTTCAATTTAATTTTTGTGTGCCGCGATGTAAAAATATATTTTTAAATAATCGCGCTGTTGATGAGATATGCTTCTCGAAAGTACGCTTTCACCTTTGTGCGATTTATTAAAGTATTTTGTATAAATTATTGTTGAATCATTCTTGAATTCGATGCTTAGACCATACTTGCAATTAGTTTTATTCACGCAATCTCACGATAGAATAAGTTCATGCGCCGCCGAAAGCTTGCGTCTTCAGCCAGTTGACAAGGTGAAGTTCCTGGAGCTTATACTGATAGAAAGCTCTCCTGGAGCTCTAATATTGGTAGACATCGCTTGCCGTATACTGCTCTAGTGCATCAATTGGGAAGAGGCGGCTCTTTTTACAAAAGGTGATATATTGGCTCTGCTAAACTGTAGTCATATCAATAAGATTTGTCGGAGTATTTGTCTGGTGGAGAGTTCTCGTAAAAGCTGCATTCACTACAAAGCTTTACTGTGTATAATCTAGATAGATAAAAAGATCAAACCGGAACGCTCTGAAACTCTATCCTCTAATACCACTGCCTCAATGAGTCGACTCCTGATCGATTTTCTTTGCTCAAATGCCGACGAGGGATATCTGGATGAGATCAAAACGCTGAAGAAAAGCCGCAGTGAGCTTTTTCACATACGAATGGAAGTTTAAAGGCAAGGTTTGTGGGAGAGTTTTCTGTAAAGATCGCTTCGTCAAGTGTAGGTTCAGGATATCGGATCCTTACAGCGTTTTTTACTAAGGTAGCAGTAAATATATTGATCCAAAGTTCAGCCTCTTTCGTAGAAGTGAGCCTTCCCTATGTGCGCTTAAAGTCAGCGGAGAAATGTTATCGATAGGTATAATTTCAAAATACATATGAACTCGATTCTAGTGGTGTCGTACAATAGAAAGAATACCAGCTTTTCTGCATGCATTTTATAGAGATATGTCGTAAAAATATTATTTATAGATATATTATGGCATAACCAATTGAATAGCGTTCAAAGGGCATTGGACCTAATATTCAGATCTGTGAGTACAAGCGCTTAAAGCAGAGTTCGGAATATGGGTTTGGATTGATAAAAAGCTCAAGAGATATTCAACATTGCTGGCAACATTGGTACGTACGTTGAGATCTTAAATTGAAAACGTACAAAAACAACTTGTACACGAACTGAAGGCTGTCGACCTTCCCCAGCGGCATCGCCTCGCTCCATAGGTTCTTGAAAAGTTCCAAGAAGATCCGATGTGTTTGAGCCAAATTTTGCTTAGCGAGGAGGCTCATTCCTGGCTCAATGGGCTTGTAAACGAGCGGAGTTGCCGCATTTGGGACGTAGAGCAACCTGAAGAGTTTCAAAAGCGGCTATTTCATCCACAGTAACAACGGTTTGGTGGGGGTTTTCCAGCGAGAATTTAAGGGTCAATCGCGCCATTATAACCGATTATTTGATACCTGAAATTGAAGTTTGTGATTTTGGCGACATTTGGTTTCAACAAGACGGCGTCACTTTTCACACATCGTTTCAGTCAATAGATTTATGGAGAGAACTTTTCGGTGAGCAGAAAATTTGACGTTTTGGGCTGGTCGATTGATCACCAAGATCGTTATATATCATACCGTTATAGTTTTTCCTGTAGGGATATGTAAAGTTTAAAGCCTATGCGGATAATCTCGCTTCGATTTAGGCGTTGGCTTGTCATTCGCCAGTTACTAGTCTAATTGCTCGGACGAGTCATTAAGAATTGGACTCAACGGATGAACCAACTGAGACGTAGCCCGGCCAACATTTGAAAGAGATAATGTTAAAGGATGATAATTAGAATGATAACAAACATTCCTTAATAAATTTAAAGTTTCTTTGTATTTTCTTTAAATAAGTAGTGAACCTCTTCCTCTCCTCTGTTTAACATATAGAAATTGCAGTGCCTTTTGAAAGAACGAAGAAATCATCTGACTGTGAAGGAGTCAAAAATAGTGTTTTTAAAGGATTTTATGCCTATTGAACTTCTGGTTAGGAACCACAAATACGATTCGATATTCTACGCTTCTTAGGCAACGCTCTCATTTAACAATTTAGTAATAAATAAATATGTTCACTTGGAATCTGCCAACTAAATATATTTAATAGATATAAATTAGGTGTAAAGTAAACGCACACAATCAAAGCTTAGTAATGGCGCACATTTGCCAAAAACAAAAATATTTAGGTCAAATTAATAAAAACTGATCAAATTGGAAGCAATTGGAAGGCAAGATTGTTGAAAGTAAAAGCTAAGAATAAATACAAGAATACAACAAACACATGGCGCACATCTACAACTAAGAGAAATTAAATAGAAACCCAAAAATCTCGTGACACTTTCTTGCGCCGCTCCCACCAAACCGACCAGGCAGCCGAGCGCGCGGCTGACACTGAGTAATCGGCCAAAAGTTTCTACTCTCGCTTTCGCTTTCTGCCATTTCGTAGTGCGGTCTACTCGTGTGGGTGTGTGTTTGTCGTGTTTGAAATGAGCACTACGTTGCACGGCATTCTGTAGTTAAATGACCAACTATTTATTGTAAATATAAGCATTTAGTTGTTGGCTTAATTAAGTTGACAATTAAATGACACTCAGCGTTGACTGCGGGCAGACGACAAGCTAATGCACTATCGCATCACCCTGTATGTGTGTATTTGTGAATGTTTTGCTTCGCAAGTGTTGGTGTATACGGTTATTGCATTTTATATGAAGTTTTTAGCAAAATTTTCGCATTTTGAAAACCATTAAGGCGGCATTTTTGTTTTTGTTTTTGAATCTAGAATTTATTTGTATGCGGTTTCTCTCGTTTAAATATTAGAATCTTCACATCAATTGGTTTAGTAATGGGGCTAAATAATATTTTGGTAGCAATTTTGAAATTTTGATTGAAATTACGGGTATAAACTGGTAATTATTGGTTGTGCTATGAAATTTACAGTTGAAAAATTGTATTCGATTTTAAAAAATTCATATAACAACATATTTTTTGAGAACGGAAGTAATACACATAGATTTATATTGACGTAACGCACTTCTGTTGGTGAACCATTACGTTCGAATCTGTATATAGCTGATATGATCTTAAAATTTTCTTCGTTACATTTTTTGTATCAATCGTACTCTTGGACTATGCGCTTATAGATCTTTTGAGAACAGTTAGCCTCAATGTATCCCATTACTTTTTACTTGTGCGTCGAGTTTTTAACGATTTTAAGTACATGAGAGAGGTCTCCAAGGGATTTTTCTTTGCTGAGAGAGATATGTATTTATTGTTCAATTGTCTACTAAGACCAAAAAAGTAGAGGCTAGCAAAAACAATATTTCAGTCAATCACATTGTTTGCATAGTGTTAATTTTAGATATATTTTTATTACTTTTGTAAAGGACTCTATTCATGTGAGATTTTGTCACATTTTCTCAAATTTTTCCTCCTCATTTATCGATATCAGACCGTTATAGGATACAGCTGTCTCTCAAATTGGCCGATCAAAATAAATACACATTTCTGCTTATACCCTCTGCTGCAGGAAGTTAACGTTTTCTCTTGCTTTTATTGACATTTTGGTAGAGCGTAAGTCGAATTTGTTGGGCAGCCGTACTCTAAGCTCAGCTGCATGTCCTTAAGGGTGGTTAATAAACACAAATGAACGATTACACTCTCGTATCTTAATCTTTACTAAGGATAAACCTTTAAATACACATTTTGGTGCTAATTGGATGCATATTAGGCGTCGTCCATAAGTCAAATTTTCTTACCAAGAGAGAAAAATTAATTCTTTTAAACTTGCATATGAAACTGCCGACCACGCTGCTCTGAACAAAGATAATACGACTTTGATCGTTATTTTAAAGTTCTTAGTTTATTCTTCAAAATCTATGTTGTTCTTTTCGAAGTAATCCCTCTTATACCCAATACACTTGTGTCAACGTTTTTTCCACCCCTCTAAACAGTTGTTAAAGTCAATTTCGGGAATAGCCTTCAATGCGCGTAGCGATTCACTTTTAATGTCTTCGATTGACTCAAAACGGTTTTTCCGGAGCGTTCGTTTGAGTTTACTGAATAGCCAGAAGTCACACGTAGCTAAGTATATCAGGCGAATACGGTGGATATGGTACGATATTGCTTGAAAAATTAGCGGAAAACATAAGAAGAATAAATGCAGTATGTGTGGGTGCTTTATCGTGGTGCCATAACCAAGAGTTCTCGGCCCATGACTCCGGGCTCTTTTTACGAAAGGAATTCGTAGTGCACCATACCTCAATAATCAAAGAAAACTGTCAACATAACCTTAATTTTTGACCTGCTTTGAAGTGTTTTATTCGGCTTCGGCTCACCTTTGGCACAATATTCGGCCGATTGATCGTCTGTTTCCAGTTCGTAAGCATAGATCCAAAAATCATCCCCGGTAATAATATGTTTCATGAAATCCTTGTAGTCGAAAAGCATTGTTTCACAGACGTTAAAGCGACGCCGTTTTTCGAAAAAAATTAGTGATTTTGGTAGTAATCGTTCTTTAACTTTTTTTTTAGGCTCAAACGATATTTCAAAATGGTTTCGACAGATCCTTCCGATATTTCAACGACGCCAGTAAGATCTCTGAGAGTTAATCATCGATTCTCAAGCACGTCAGCACGTTCCCGATCACGTTGTATCAATCAAAAAAACTTATTCGCTACAAATAAAGGCCATATCCAACATTCTGAACGTTTTGGCACCAGAACTTTAATTCCGCACACAAAATTTAATGGAACTTCTTCTTTGAATAATTTCAGTCATCGCAAAAATCGCCGAATGTATTTTACGTACATGAAAAACAAGCGTATACTAAACTTAATGATGAGACATTCGGCACAGATGTCACTGACAGTAATACCAACCTAGAAAAAAATATTTGGACGAATGGGTTTTCTCGCAATATTTAAATTACAAAGTCTTACTATTTTTTGCCCACAGTAGAAATATTGTTATAAGTTTTGTGCCATGATTTCGAGAATACAGTTAATTGAGAAGTTAAAAAAAAAATTGGGTTTTGTTGTACTAAATAATTTCAAAGGTGCCATACAACAGATATAGTGCCACGTAAGAAGAGACCACGCAAAACTTCAATCCACACGGATGGCTGGAATGGGCGCATGTAAAAACGCTATACGCGAAAGAGTGCTGCAATATCCAGAGGCAAATTTTGGATGAAATGGAATCAAGAATATCACCAGGGTCGAATTTCCCGGAAGAAGCCAATAGTGAATTCAGAATGTTGATGTCTTAGAGTTAATTTTAGTTGATATACATATATACTTATATATCAATTGGGAGTATTTGTAGTATACGAATGTAAATACATACATATAAGTATATTATATCCATATATGTATAAGCAAATACATACATACATGAATATTTGTATGTGTGCTCTTCACTGAGAGTGTTTCCTCAACACTGTGCTCCATCCAGTCGTAACTTATAAAGACGCAGCTACACTAACAGAGCGTCAGCCAAGACGGCTACCGAGGCAACAACAATAAGGCGAAGTAAAAAATCAAGGTCATTGCCGAAACGTGCATGCAAAAGGAGAAAAACGAAAAAATAAAATAAACTGATACAAAAGCCAGCAAGAAAATAAAAAATAATAATAACAATAAGCGCGCCGCGACAACAACCACAGCGATGTGCCGAAATGAAGACGACAAAGAGATGTGCGAAAATATATTACAAACATAAATACATATGTACATATACTTATGCGTTTCATTATATACACACACACTCATATAAACAATTGTTTGTGTTAAGTAAATATTTATTGTTATTATTGTTGTTATTGCCAAAAGGCTACCGCGTATGCAACTGACATCATAAGCAAGTAGGAAGAAGCAGCAAATGAGCAATAAAATACCACAACAACAACCATAAAGTCAAGCAGAGCATATTGGCAAATTGAGGGAGACATACAGACATACAAACACACACATACATATGTATTAATACGTATAACCACATAAGTGAGCGTCGAAAACAAAAAATAATGAAATAATCACAACAACAGCAACAACAAACCAAATTAATAGCATTACACGGTCAATGCTAAGGAGACTCCAGTTTGCAATGCAAAATGAGCGATATCAACACACGCACAGCCACACACAAACACACTCAGCCGAGTGAAGTCTCACACTCACACATACACAGCGCTGCTGAGTCCACTATGGGAATTCGTCGGTCGACAAAGCTGCATTCGCCGATTCCGCATTAGTCGCTGAAACCAAGCGTCGTCAGTGGTGTTGTAGTCGATCGAGGGAGTGCGAACAAAGAGGGGTGGCGGCGATGGAGCTGCGGTAGGGCCCGCGCAGCGCAGCCATGGCTTGACAGTAATAAAAAGTGCCAAAATGTTTGCGAAATAGATAAGAGGAAGCAGAGCTAACAGCTAAACACAAATTGACTATCGCAAGCGACAACAACAACAGCAACAAAAGAAACAAATCAAAAATTAAAGAGAACGGCAAAGGGCGAAGCAGACAAAGCCAAATAATGTTTTGATTAAATAAATGAGGCGAGGAAATAAGCAAAGAAATTCCTATGCAAAGCAGAAACAATCGAGAGCAATTGCGTTAGCGGAGGCATGGGCGGAATTTCGAATTTGGTGATTTCAAGCAATGAGAATAAAGAGCATTTTAAGAATTGAATTCGTAAGCGGGGAGTGTTTCGCATGTGTTTACTTTATATATGTACATAAGACATATCGACATACATATGTACATATGTATAAGAACTAGAAATGTGATCGACTAGTTACATATACATATATCTCGTTATATACATATATGTTATAGTGATCCCATCTGAACAATTCCTTTGAAAATTGCTCCGTTGCCTTGGAAAATGCCCATGGGAAATTTCGTGAAAATACCTCGTCAAATGAAAAAGCTATCCATACAAGCACTTCATTCCGATCGTTTGGATTGCATGGGAGCTATATGCTATAGGGGTCCGTTATCGGCGTCGTGTGCGAAAGATGATGGTCAGATGGTTATCTCAAAAACTGAGGGACCACTTTAAGTATATACAGACAGACAGATGGACAGAAGTGCTTAGAATATTTTACAGAAAAAACTTCTAGGAAATGTTTTAATATGCCAGATTTTATAGGAATTTGTATAGAGATTTTTTTCTTGGAATCTAGTTGTCGTTATCAGATATTGTTTGTTAGGCATACACACAATAAAATGTTTGGTCATATAGGAGAATAGAAGTAATACTAATACACAAAATTCTCCGAAATCAAAACTGCAGAAAGTTGAGTTGGGACCTACATATGTATATAAGTACATATTTAGTTTTAAAATTTTCGACTCACACTGATAAGAGATATTTATTTTGTATACCGTTTATAGCTCTCTGGTAACATTTTTTTGTAATACCGATTGGGAATATCTATTTGAAGAAGAGTATAATCTTGAGAAATATTATGTTCTATGGAGACTTTATGTGGTCGAGGGCTCTAGAAAAGATCACACTTGCAAAGAAACTAGAGAGCGTTCAACGGGTGGCGATCATCAGCATGTGCGGTACACTAAGGTCCACTCTAACGATGCACTTAACGCCATTTTGCACATGGTGCCCGTAGACATCGTTGGAAGTTATATGTATGGCTTCGGAAGTTGCTATCAGTTTCAAACAAGCGGGGTTCACAAATGCACACATGTTTGAACACTCGAAAATCCTTATGCACTTTTACTTCATACCGGATCGCTTGAATCATGTAGTCGAAACACTGGACTCTGGCGGATCGTTCTCAGCCCTGGGAGAAAGTTTTGGTTGGTAAGAAGCCGTTGGAGGAGAGTGACAGTGAGTTTCTTTACGGATGGGTCAAAGCTTGGGGGTAAGGTTGGTGGAGGCGTTATTGTCATGAGCCCTCTATCAATTCCAGCATCAGACTTACTGACTATTGCAGTGTTTTCCAAGCCGAGGTTGCAGCCATAAACACAGCAGTAGATTTACTACTCCAGATTGCAGTCTCCTTCAAAGAAGTACCAAGACCATCCACTCAGATAGCAGGGCTGCAGTACTAGCCTTGTCCTCATCAACAGTGTGTTCGTGGTTGGTCAAGAAGTGCCTAACCTCGTTATTAATAGCATCGAGCCTCTTTGTGATAAGACTGGTAGGGGTGCCAGGTTACAGCGGAATTCTAGGCAGTTGTAAAACTGATGAGCTAGCAAGAAAAGGCTTCCCTCTCTCTAGTTGGGAGGGTTTTAAGATGCCATACGATATTGGCATCCATGCTATAAGTCTGGTAATCGTACTAGATGCCATTTGCAGAAGATGCAAAGAAGATGAATCGGTGGAAACATCTCAAAACTTCTTTTTTGACAGTCATGCGTTTGGGAGGTTAATGTTTAAACATTTGGAAGCGCATACCTTCAGACATCTCACCTAACTAGCGGGAATGTAAATTAAACGCCTGTGTCTTGCCTTGCTAATTTATAAGTTTGAACACATGAGTTCTTCTTTTCTATGGCTTCACATAGGACAACATATAGCAGTCCACGTGCGATCTCTCTAGATAAGCCATTTAACCTAAGGAATATTTCCCTGCGAAAATGTTTATGATTTTGTAAAAGATAAATGAATTCAAAAGTGCAAATGTTTGGACTAAACAGAAAAAAGGGACTAACATCTGCAGTCATTCCAACAAACCCGTTTTTTCCTTCCCTTGCTACTTGGTCTCAATCAAAAATTTGGAAGTGAATTGTTTAATTTAGTTGAAATTTAGAATAGAGAACCAGATGGTCCAATAGCTGCAGACTATACTTATGGGCTTTATATGAAAATTCTTCGTAGCTTACTACCGATCCAAATTCTATAGAAACCCAATAAAAGTACATTGTTTGCACTCTAAACTTTTGTTACGAATTAAATTCTTTTTTGCACAATTCCGTGCAAGAAGTTCAACTATTACTATTGCCAGCTGATAAGCATTTTTTTGGCAACGCAGTACGTGTCACGAGCGTTACGATTCTTGTTTGTTTATCTTTTTTCAATTCGCTCACCTTTTTGCCTCGGCGAAAGCTTATCGCAGCACGCATGTCTCGTTGACAGTGTACTCAGGCGGCGTGGCGTGTGAATTGGGCTTTGATAAGGCAGGCACGTGCAGGAAGTGTGTAATAAGTGCGGGCGCAGACACGAAGGGGTCATTACCAAGCGATAACGGGAACATAGGTAAAGTTGTTTAGAAAAAAAGTGTTTGCGCACGCATCGTTAAACATTTGTGGAAAAACACACTCACATACAACCAAATTGATTGCTGGTGGTTGTGTTTGCAATAAGTGGATACTGTGATAGTCATATACCGGTATGAACTTGATGAGTTTGTGGAGAGAGATAGCAACTAGGAGCATGAGTGCTGCCGAAAAGTGTCTTAGCAGGGTACTGTGATATTCAGGTGACATTTAATTAGCATATTTGTAAGTGTAAATAAGTGAAAACAAAATAGTAAGGCAACTACGGATAAACTCGACTCTAATAAGATTTTCTGAGATACACAAATCAAAACATAAATTTTTATTGCAGGTGTTTATTTTTTACTTTAATTGTACTCAATTATATACTATAAGTGTCAAGTAATAGAGAAAAATTCTCTAATAAAGACGATCGTCCACGACTCACGCTTCCTGATCTGATATTCGAAAAGAAAATAACTCAAACCTATAAGTTTTAGATCACATTTTCATTTCAAAGGCGTTACCTTCTTTGTTCGGACAAGCAGTTTTTCAGGAAACCTTTTGAACACTTAAAAATTCAACTTCGCCCTTAATGAGTAATTACTTAAGTTAAGAAAATTTCGGTTAGGTTAGTCTATTCGACTTTAAGCAACTCACAGAAGAAATAACAGAAATCTTTGGTACTCATTCCGATAATAGTTTTCTATTATTGACTTATTGATGTTCTGATCGAAAATCTAGTCGCTAAGAGTCGCTGAGTGTGCATTTTTAAGGCGCTGAGTTTTTTATGAGTCACTTTCAGTTATTGTGACTTCGGAAGACTTGTTAACAGAAGCGTTGTACACTATAAGAGTTATACGACTTATTTTCAAATCAAAAATGTAAACGCTAACCCCTAAGGAATCTAAAATACTTTCTCTTTAATCTGAAGTACAATCGGTACGTTTAAGCTCTGAATTTAACATCATTCAAATGGCTTTCACGACTTCTTTTCCAAGAATGAAATCGATGAACCCAATTTTCACGTACTTTTTCCACGAAGTTAAGTCGTATTTTTTAAAAAGCGTGTTCAATATTGACTTCTAAAGCTTGAGGAGAGTCTGGTTTATTCCTAAAGACCAATTACTTCAAATAATTCCATAAGAAGTAGTCTAATGGTGTTAAATCACAACTTCTTGGAAGTCATTCAATGCCACGGTTTCTCGAAATCATGGAATCTCCAAACTTTTCTTGCATTATTTCGGTTATTGCACATACTGTGTGGCTTGTTGGAACCAGATGTTTTCAAGATCAACTTCTTCCAATTGCGGCTATAAAAAGTTAGTTATCATCAATCTTTACCGCTCTCCATCGACTAGTCACCAGCTTCATTTCGAAAGAAGTACCGACAGATAAATTCACCAGACCGAAAACCACACCAAACTGTCAATTTAGGGGATGTAATGGTTGTTCTTGAATAAATTCTTCGCACCAGAATCGACAGTTTTGTTTATTTACCGCGCAACTCAGATGAACGTGAGCCTCATCGAAGAAGATGATTGTCTTAAAAATACCGTTATCGTTTCCAAGTTATTCCAAGCAAAATCGACGTTTACGGTAGTCCAATGGCTTCAGATCTTGAGTGAGAATACCTTTATATTGATGCAAGCCCAAATCCTTTCTCTAAATCCGTTAGATGGTGGTTTGAGACAGTCCCAATTCTTGAGAACGTCTGGTAGTCGACAAATTGCGGTCTTTGGCAAACGTGTCTGAAGAGGAGCAACATTTTTATAACTTCGAGCGGCACTTGAACATTATGTAAAGTTAATATTCTCGCAAATACAGAACATAAAAAATGGGATGGGCATTTAAAGCATATTTTGGACGCCAACTGTATTTGCTTAGAACCAGCAAGTCATAAAAATTCATGGAAGCGGCAAAGTTTATACTCCTTTTCGAAATTGCGTCTCGACGAATTGGATATTGCAGGCGCAGCATTTGCAGTGCATATACTTAGATATATTTTATATATTTGTATACATTGTAGTTATACATATATATGTACATATATATTTATTTGCTAAAGCGTCTATTTGGACTGTCCTTGAATGGCAAGAAGTTTGGACCGGCAGCTGAAGTCAGCAGACAAAGTAACCAAACTAGCAGCCAATCGTTAAGTAAGTCAATAGTAACAACAAAAACAATGTGTGTGAAGTAAAAAAAAATGGAGAAGTAATAAAACCCAACAACATGCGATGATGACAGCTACACAAATAACAAAAGCAAAAAATCACCGAAACCTGCAAAGGCAGCAGTTAAAACTATAGTCATTGCAACAACAACAGCAATGTCGACAATGTCAGCGGCAGCAGCAGAGCCGAAAAGTAAAGTTGAGGCGGTGGCGACAGCAACAGCAAGCGACAGCATCACAATAAGAGCAAATTTAATAACAACAACAACAACAATGACACCATTAACTTTGGCATTAACTGCTAAAATATCGACGACAAGCAACGCAGCGTCACAACGCTTCACCTCTCGTGGCGTCGCGTCGCACCGTGCCGCTACGCTGCCGCGCGGGCATTAGATGAGCGCATCGCCGTTGTTTCGGACAGTGCGCGTGTGATCGTCACTAAGGCAGTCAGTCAGTCGGTCAGCGCACACTAACTGCAGGCGACGCGTCGCCAAAGCTCAGCATAAATCTGCGCAAAGCTTCGCTTACAGGCAACGCGCGCTCCACATAACGGAAGAGTAGATGAAGTGCGAAGCGGCGCGAGAGCGCAAACGAAGAGTGAGTAGTTCGAAAATGCAAAAATGTTGGAGCAGCAGTTGTTTAGGGTCCAATTTAGGTACGCATTCGCAAGTATATACACACACACGCACGCAGTGTTTGTCGGAGCTCATTCAATTTAAAGTTTGAAATTTTTGCGAAAATACATTTACACGCAGCACGCACGCACACATAGAGAATCGCGCACAAACACGTGCAAACATTATGCGCGCGTCCACCAACACAGCGCCAACTTTACATGTATTGCGCATGTGTTAGTGCGCGTGGCTGCTGTTGACGCAGGCGAGCAGCTGGCGGCGCGCGGGCGGACGCTGCAATGCAAACCTAGCAACACTTTTTTAATTTCGGCGTGGCTTTTGTTGCTGCTTTTTGCAAATTAGAAGGAAGACATAAAAATTCACACAAATGTTTATATTAATTTCATTTGCTTGCTGCTAAAATTCTATCTACTTGTTGTTTGTGTAAGTGTTTTTGCACATTTTTGTATCAATATTTTTGCGCGTTTGCGCTTTTTGTTGTTCGCTTCGAAACGTTTCGCCTTTTCAAAGGTGTTTTAGTTAGCTTTACAAGCGCTTTGTTGTTGTTTGTTATTAGCCGTTGTCTATTTTTTCTACAGTTCTTGTTCGCTGTTTTTTTATTTTCGTTTGCTTCGCTTAATGTTTGGCAAATTTTACATTCTCTAGAGGGTTTCCTTTTGCGTTGTTCGCAATATTTAATGATTTCGCAATCTTTGTTTATTTTTGTTTTTTTTTTGGAATTTGTAATTTTTTTTGCCAAATTCTAGTCGCACACAATATTCACGCTTAATTGATGCGAAATGCCTTTTAGGCGTTTGCCTGCCCTTGTCGATATAATATTGTAAAACTACTTCTTTGCCTGTGTTTGTGAGCGAGTGTACTCGTATTAGCTAAGTGCTTCAATAACTCGGCAGAAAAATACTAGTGCGCAATATATGTAAGATAACACTTAAATCGATTGAAAGTTGAACCAGTTGAATTTGGGCTAAATAAGGACTATTTCCGGACTAGTGTTTCTGGGACAACCAACCTCCAGCCATGGAAAGGTTCCTCGTTTATAAGTCATATCCACATCTGGCACTCAATCTTTTGTTGAAAATTTTATAGTGAGACGTTCAAAAATTAAAAGTATCAAATCAACCGCAACCCTCGAACCCACTCACACTCGAAAAAGTGCCACCAAACTGGAGAAGTTTTTGTCTGTTTTGAGCTTAACTAAATCAATGCATGTGAACAGTTTTACGGTGTTAAAGGTTATCTGAATTCCAAACACCGTTTTTGTTTTTGCGAAAAAATTTATAAATATATTTGAGATTATTTCCTGAAAGTTTGAAGTGGATCCGGTAAATAATTTCAGAGATTCAGAGAGCGTATTCGCAATTTGACTTTAAGCGCTGCTTTTTTACACAACTCCTTAAATGTATTTGTCAGGTAATTGAGCAACTAAATATTGCTGTAGAAGTGCTCTATCCAATTTCGTGGAAAAAGTCGCAGATTATCCTGATAGAAAAACCTGGGAAAGACTTAACAACATACCAATCAGTCGTCTACCCTGTCTTTCTAGAATATTTGAAAAAATGTTCCTATCAAAGACGTATCCTTTCCCCCACAAAAATAATATACTATTGACGCACCAATTCGGGTTTCTCGGGAGACATAATTACCATGATAGAGCAAGTAAATAGAATTTCTAACGAAATAAGGAAAGCATTTTAGCACAGACGTAACTAAGGCGTTTGATAAGGTGTGGCACGGAGGCCTTTTATATAAGATTAAAAACGTCCTATCTTTGTAATTTTATAAAAAACTAGAGTCTTAAAATAATATAAATATTTTGGTACCCCCATCATTGGTTCCTAATGTGTATATTATACAGAGAAGGCATCATGAAGTATTGGAAGAAGGCGTGGTTGTGAACCGATTTTATCTTAGGGTATTATGGTATGTTGATAAAAAGGCTCACGTAAAATTTAGTAGTTTAGAAATTCGTGTACCAATTCATCAAAATTTTGGTACCCACCACTCAAATTAATTTTCAAGTGTTGTGCATATTTGACAACGCACTTTATAGTTAATGACATGTTATTTATCAAAACAATTAAAAATTAAAAACCAAACTCAATCAGCTATAGACAAATCATTTCAAAGTTAGTTAGCTTTACAAAATGAGCTCGAATGTAAGAGACTGACATGCGATGAAAACATTATATTTTTTATTTCTTTTAATTTAATTTCATTTACACAATTATTGAAATTAAGGTTTTATTTTATTTCTTTTTTTTTTTGTTTAATTGAAACATGAGGTTTAGTGGCGGTATGACTTTAAAAACAATAAAATCGGCGGCTTTGTGTAAGCACAGAAAAGCTAGTTTGTATTTTACTCACTAAACGTAATAAATTAAAAACTAAAATTATGATTAGATAATATAATTTAGTTTACTTCTGCTTCTTCTGCATTAAGATAAGAGCAGCAAATTTAAATTGGCTTTTAAATAAAAACTCTAAATTTAGCCTAGAAAAGAAAGTGCTTTTCTATAATGCGGCCATAAAGCCCATTTGGATGTATGACATTCAACTAATATAGATTTAATGCAAAGGTTCCAATCGAAAATGTTTAGAACAATCACTTGCTCGCCGTGGTACATGCGTAATGAAAATATCCATAAAGATCTTGGTATCCCCATGGTAAAGAAGAAGTAGAGGACAGCAGAATGAAATCTGCTCAGTTCGTATGGAAGCTATATGCTATAGTAATCCGATCCGAACAATTTTTGCGGAGATTACATTGTTGCCTTAATGTTAAAGTTTTCCATACAAGAACTTGATTCCGATCGTTCAGTTTATATGGCAGCTATATGTTATAGTGGTCCGATATCGGCCGTTCCGACAAATTAGCAGCTTCTTGAAGAGAAAATGAAGGGACTAGTTCGTATATATACAGACGGACGGACGGACGGACGGTCAGACAGACAGACAGACATGTGACATGGTTTAATCGACTCAGCTCAACATACTAATCATTTATATATAAGTTAACTTATTTTATATTTTTATTTTATTGTTATTTAAAACGCAACTGTACAAAAAATCTTGTTTAATGTTTTTTGCTGGGAGCGATGTCCAACCAACTTAGAAAAGCCAAATTAAAAGTGAAGCTTAAATCTAATCTTATGCTATCACCAACAGACGTCGGCAGCGACGCATATTGTTAGTGGCGTGCTAGTAGCGTCATTAAAATCCGTAATATTAGCTTGGCGCTCTTTTAGTGGGTAGCGGTAAAGTGGCGTGATGCGTTTGCCAAATTGTGTACCTGCATTCTTGAGCATTCTTAAGCTTGCATGGTACGGTACACTGTTTAACAAAACATTTATTTTGTTAACTTAGATACTTTATAGGGTCTCCGACGCTTCTTTCTGGGACAAACTTAATATAACCCTGTTCAGGGTATAAAAATATATAATAATTTTTAAGCCCTTTTGAATATTAAATTTTTTTACAATCTCGTTTTCGAAGAACTCACTATAATATAAACTTCATAAAACAATATTGCTTTAAAAACGAAATCACGAACGTCTCATCAAAACAGCTAAATACAATTAATTTTTACCATATGTTCTAAGTTATCTATATAATGATTGGTATCTGCGGTGAAACGCACCGTTTCGTTTTATGAATCCTACTCGTAGCTTTTCGTTACACGGCGAATTTCACCGAAGGACTATGACATGCCAGTACATGCTATATACTATATATACATAAATATTTGTACCCGACTCGTTATCCAGATTGAAATATGTTTCAGCCTTTTTTCAACCGTTAAAAAGCCTCAAACAAAATAGAAGGAGGTCTCTGAAAATTGGTCTTTATGGTATAATAACAAAGAGATAAATTAAGGTTTGTCAAAGACAAAAAAATCATATTTCAAGTCGAATTTTTGAAATACATATTATGCTTGTAGAAGAGGGAAAAAAATCTGTCGTAAATAAATTGAAAGATGTAAAGAAAAAAATGCTGTAAGAGCAAGAGATTCTGGTAAATGCCTGCTGATAAAAGTTCTATTGACCGGGGAAAATATTAAAGTACACTTAAGCATGGTTGTTCTAAACTGGTACTTGATCGATGAACTTAATATTTGTTTAGTGAGTTATGAGGAAATCTGATAAAGGATCAGCTCAAAGGTTAGCAAGGCGGCAGAAATTCAGCCGGGCTATACACTTCGGGAAGAGAGAAACTATTTAAGCGATTTTTTGGAGAAGAAAATTTATGATTCCTTGCCTGAGCTGTAATGTCTGTGAAAACTGTTATAAACTCATGAAGATCAAAATCTTCCGATTACAAACTAAGATGGGATTTCTATGTCATACAATTTATTGAGGGCAAGTTTTAAATATTAAGATTGCAATTGTGCCTAAAAGAACTAATAAAAGAAGAACTTTACGAAAAAATGCTGACGATACAATGGTTCTGCGGCATAATACTGCCTAGAGCACTTCATCTGAGGACTTAAAGGCTAATATGGAAAGTAAGCAGTGTGATACTTGCTGGTAGAAGATTATAAGGGAGGAGAAGGAAGTCGCCACTATTTGGCAATGATCGTGTAAAGGGAAACGGGACTTCACACGGTGTCTTGGTACAACGTATACTAGCGAACTAACGAATCGAACAGACAATGTGCGAGCTTGCTTTCGCGAAGGTAGGTTTCTCGCAAACATAAAGATTGCTTAAGTTAAGACTTGTTCTAAGTCTATCCGTTTTAGTGCCATGATTGTGCCGTAACAACTCGTAGGGAAAATTATGTTGACTTGGCATTGAAGTGTTTGTTTATATGAAACCTTTACAAATGCTAATCATCCAAAGGCTGAGTTCTCGAAACAAACCAGAAGTATTTGAAACATGTGAGCCAACATGCATAAATAATCGAAACAAGTTAAGCTGCGTCGCGATAATTTGGAAACGTGTAAAAGCCGCAAAACTTCTCGTCGTTTGGTCAGCGAAATGCTTTATTTTCATTTTGATAAAAGCGGCACTAAAAAACTGCTGTTTACTACACGAAAACAGTAAAGGTACAACGAAAATAAACAGTCCGAAAGAAGATAAAAACAAATTTGGAATAAACAAAAATTCGCAAGCAGACAGAAAATGTGCAAAATCTAAGCCATGGCACATCTCGCTTCTGGCGTTGTTCTGGCCGCCGCGCATGCGTGCTACCGCAGACGCGCTGTGGCTTCTTATATCGCTTACGTATTTTCATTTTGTGCTGCGTCGAGACCTTTTTGCAATTGCGTTGTCGACGTCGCAAAAACAAAAAATAGAAAACAACAAAAACAATAAAAATAACGACAAAGCGATAGACGTGACTTACAAACCAAATTCGCGCGTTCAAGGTTAACACACAACATTTTTGTTGCTTTTGGTTGGAGACTATACAGTTTCGCGTTTGTAAGAAATTGGCGAGTCGCACCAGCAACAATAAAAGCAACAAGAGCGCGCAATAAATACATATTAAACTAGTAACAGCACGAATTAAAGTTTTTCAAGGACACAATAAAGCCGACTTTGTAAAGTTTTCGCATGCACACGCACACATACATACGTTTATGTTAGTTTTGGGCTCGCGCATATGTATTTGTGTTTGTGTGCTGCTGGCGCGCCGCTGGTAATTTTCAAGTGGCTGTAAGGGGCGTGCCGCGACGTCTGACCTCCGCACCGCGCCGTTTGGCCAGCGTTGTGACGCATGGGAAATAAATGATCTGAAAGCGTTCAATATTTCGCACGAAATTCGCGCAGCTTCATTAGCCGAACAGTTGTTAATTTTCATGCAATTTCCTTTTTTTGTGCGATTTTTTTGCTTTTTGTGTTTCGCACCGCGATTAATTACTTACAGCGGCCACCACAGCAGCCGACCATTAAGTAGAAGTATACTTCTCCACATTTGTATGCGCTTGTTGTAGTATCAGCAGTTAATTATAATATTGTTCAATATTTCGCGTAGTAGGTATGATTAATTAACCAACGTAAAGCAGTCAATAACGCATGCGACACGCCGCGCTGATGCGGTCACTTTGCGTGGCGCGGTCCACTTTGGAGCGCCGCGTATCAATGCGCGTACCGCGCGCTTGTGTTATCTGTGATGACGCGCACTGCCATAATAGCCGCGTTGACAACGAAATCGTGCAGCTGTCGTTGTTGCTTTCATTGCTGCGGCTGGCGACCGCTCAGCGCGTCCACGCTGACACACTTGCATCTGGCAGCGGACAGTTGTCAGGCCTTTGCCAGTTGGTCAGCGCTAGGCTTTGCTAAAGCGCAACAGAAAGCGGCGTCATATAACAAAGTATGCTTATAAGTACGCGTTGATGAATGATTCAACTTTAACCTGACCCTGCATGCCTGTCACTGCTGTTTGTGCAATTCAAGCGCGCCACTTGCTTTACCCATCGGCATCGCTACTGCGGCCATCATAACGTCTTATGATATGTTGATATTGTTGTTGTTCTCATCTAAATTCGTTGGTTGTTTCATTTGGTTCATTGCACGGCTGACAGAATGTGACAATGCCAGCAGAATCACAAAAACAAATTGTCCGTCGATGCGCTCCAACAACATGTCTTCGCTATGACATCATTCGTTTATTCGCATTTATAATACTAAACAATAAAACCGTTCTTTACAATTGGTCATTGTTTGAGGTTTTGCAACTAAATTTTGGTTTTAAAACATCCAACAGCATAGGAAAAACCTGGTGCAATTGATTTCAAACTTCTTGATTTGAGTTGAAGCTTACAGGTTTAAAGAGTTTACTGAAATTACAGAGGGACAGCATAACACCAGGAGTTGGTGAACCCGACTCTCCAATCGATGACGATGGTGCAGAGGTTTCATTGCCTGACCATGAAGAAGCTAGAATAGCAATTAAAGCGGCGGAGGCCGATGGATTGCCGGCCGAGCTATTCAAATACGGCGGCGAAGAACTGATAAGGAGTATGCATTGCCGACATTGACATAGTTCAGCGAATTAAGAGACAGCGGCTGCACTGGCTAGGAGTGTAAACAATCCTGCTCAAAGAATTTCAGACGCAGTACCCGCCGGGGAAGCAGAGGAAGAGGAAGACCTCCACTCCGTTGGAATGGCCAGGTAGAAGAGGACCTGGCTACACTTGAAATCTCCAATTGGCGCCAAACAGCGATAAGAAAGAACGATTGGCTCGTTGTTGTAAGCTCGGCTATAATCTCGTAAGCGGTGTCTACACCAATGAGAAAGCAGAAGGAGGGTGGCGAGTGAGTCCGAAGGTGTCAGCTCTGAGTATGGTCGCACATCCGATTCAATATGCAAAAGTTTTTGGCGAGTTATCAAACTTATATGAGGTGGAACATTACACCTTTTCTATTTCTGACCTCTTTTGTAATGCATCACTTTATTTGTCCGGCTGATCACAATACACTTCAGAATTAATTCTGGTATTATCGGACAAAAGGCAAAATAAACGACCCCTTTGAAATCCCACCAAACAGACAATATAACCTTTTTATGGTGAATGTCCCCTTCAAGTGGTTTGAGCTGGTTCGTTCTTTTTAAACCATGATCTCTAGCGCATAGTGCATACTCAAGATCGAAATTGCCGGAATGAAGTTATGCAAATTTTGGTATTAGCGTTCGATCCATACATCTTTTCCGGAGGATGGAGCCATGTGTAGAAGTTCATGCAAGTGAGGAAAGTTCTCTGAACGCCATTCACGTGGGAGTGGCCAGAAATGTGTCTTTTACATATGGCTCAAGAAGCTCACTACTTCCGGCCTCAGACCAAGTATCATCTGAGCAGCCAATAAACATCCGTTTGAAGATGAGCTAAAGTGAGAAGTCGAAACACAACGGAAGGTGAAGGCAACCCTCCTCAGGGTTGTGCGCTGGGTTTGGGACCCGTCAAGTAAAAAACCCTATCAATGAAAAGGAAACAGCATCTATCCGCATACTCCACATAAATTTCGACTTGCTTGAACTGCATTATTATCCTTTTGATAGTAAAACTATAAAATATGCCGAAAATGCTGTCTTCGATCCTCTATCTTCGCCAGGGCACCAAACAAAAGCTTTTCACAAAAATTAAAACATGATTTACTAAATCAGGTAGTATAGAACGGTTAATTGGTTAAGTGTGAAGTTGGCTGCGAAAAAGTTCAATAAAACCAGCTGTGTTCATCTAACGAAATTATTTAGCGAACGACATTACGCACAGTTCTTGGTGAGCCAAAAATCGTTTATATGTAATTAGCTTTTAAAAGTTAACAAATCGCCTTGAACCCATCATAAATCTTTAATCGATATCAAAATAAAATTAATTCAAGAAAATCAAATTAAAATTTTTTAGGAATTTTCGAACACAGCTTATACCTATAATGTTCCCGATTTACATTACAATATGTCTCTTAGCAATAAGACTTAGTACTCTTGACATGTGTTAAACATATTCTTTAAGTGCCCATCATCGATCCCCACAACCCGCATAATATTTTCTTGTTCAGCAAAAAATCTTAGTGACCCTAGTACTTTACTTGCTGATAAACCAAACTTAAAGCCACTGTAAAGACTGAATCGCTCCTCACTTGTCTCTGGAGCTTACAAACACTTACTGTTCTGAAAGATGTCCAAAAATGGTGCATCCTTCACGTCGCTGATATAATATCGTATTTATGTTTGTAAACCGTGGAAAAACAGCGACCAAACCACGGTCACCTTTATTAACATTCAGTGCTGACTTAAACTCTGCTTCAAATCACTTCTCCATATTTGTGCAACGAAATCAGTTGAATTTAGTGTTAATTAAATACACATTTATTTCAATCGACAAGCATTACGTGTGGGCAATTAATCAGACCATAACAGCCGAAGTAAGTTAAACTATTCAAAAGAAAAAACAAAAAAAATGAAACAAGCTGCGCTCGAATAAAATATAAATAAATATTACACATTTAATTGCATTTTAAATTCGACTATTGATTGCCACAAATTAGTTGCTGTCGCGCAGCTTTAATAGAGTCACCAACGGCAGTGACGCCTACATGCATGCAGCTGCAGTGAATGCTTAGCATAAGACAGCGCCAAAGATTGCAGCTCATCTTTACACCCACCCACAGACACACACACAAAGTGGGGTAATACCCAGTAGCAAAAATGTTAATTAATGATATATTAATTGATAAAGAAAATAAATGTGTGATTGTTGAAAACTTCGAAGTTCGTTATGGATTTGGAAAATTCGATAAATGAAAATATATTAGACAAATGGTCGAAGTTTGTTTTAATAACCCAACGATGACCCTACTCCCGCCAAACCGATCCGAGGGTCACAATTCACATACTTACGTGGTGTGTTCAAAAGAATTACGTAAGTCTTTAATTTTTGAAAATAATATTAGTCAAAATTAAATATTAAATCCATCGTCTACATTAATGTTTTGGTCTTAAAAAATACTCCTCATTCGATATTGTGAACTAATGCCAGTTTTTCGTCGAAACACTTCTTAAATTCGATTTTTGGGATAGTCCTCAGCCCTTTCAGTGATTTCATTTATCTTGTAAAACGACGGTAATTTTAGGTTCTCTTTTTCGCGTTACTTTCTCCCCATATCTCTTACGTGCGGTGTTAGCCGTGTCATATAAGGTATTTAAGATAGTTTTATAAGCATCGGAACCTAAAGCTGCTCAGCTACAGAAACACAAATTTCAACAGTTAGTATTCAAATCTACGGTACTAGGAGAAAATAATAGTCTTTTTATAGATAAGAAGGGAGTCGGACAAATCAAATGTGCAGAAATGAGTTTTAAAGATCTCGACTGCCTCGATAAGTGAACCGGAATAGTTTAAACTTCAGACAAGTGAATACATCTATATGCTGCTCCATTCAGAATCCGAACTAAGAATGATATGTCAAGCATTGCCTTCGACTAGTGTGTCTAGTTAGAGTTAGACGTTTTAAACAGCTAGTATACGCAGGAAACTTGAACCTACAATCCCATCGAAAATTTTCTAATGCCCTCGATGGTTCAGAAACCAAAATAAATGTAGTGCTTAGTTTAAATGCTTCAAAGAATATTTCCTTTCATTAGTATAAAACGAAAATAAATAATAATGCATTGGCTGAAAAGCCTTTGGTCTACCAGTTTGATTTGACTTTTATCTCGTCTTTAAAATCATCAACTTTCAACCGAGCAATCACCGTACAGCGAACCGCCGTTTATTCTCAGACAAATAATGCTGCATCAATTTTTTATGTGCTGGACTAAATTCGGCAAGCAGAAATTTCTCAATGATTTTAGGCCACTACAAGGGGTTACAGATTTCAAATTATCGTATTTTTTATTGTCTTATTATATACAATACCTCTAGAATATTGTACTAAATTTTTAAGTTGATCCTAGTAATAGTTTCGGGGATACAGACTTGAGAACTTGTGCGCTCGAGGCTAGCTAGGTTAAGTGCGTAGTCTTTAAACGCGTTTTTCTCGAAACTGCGTTTTTAAAGTCGGTGCGCAAGAATCGAGAAAAACTCAACCGATCATCATGAAATTTTACGCAGGTCTTTGAGATATAATTCTTCAAGGCTTGGGCGAAGGTTTTTTTGTGGATTACAACTATTTGAAAAAAATTGTTGCGAATTTTTCACTGAAATTTTCCTTTTTTGCAAAAATGTCAGCCAAAAATCCAATTTTCAGTTCTTTTCCTTCATCTAAGTTCTAAGTTAAGGTTTTAACCAAAACACGTTTTTTCACTTTAGATGATTCTGCAAGGACTTATCCTGCCAACGCGGGCGCAAATTTTTTCCGGGAGATTACCGGAAGTGACGTCGCAATGGCCGAGTTCAAAGTATTTTTTTCCAAAAATTTCAGAATTTCTTTACTCAAAATTACTTGAAAGTATCAACTCAAAATCTTTTTCTGAGCTAGGCGAGAGGTCGAACAATAAGCGACTTTAAATTTTTTTAAGAAATAAGGAGAATAGAGACCTTAAGCTTAATTTTATGAAGTCTATCTAAGGCATTCTTTCGTTGAGCACTCTTGCAAAAACTTTTCAATCTCTTACAAACGAACATAACTCTCGCATATTTAGTGAGTTTGCAACAGAGTTTGTAATACACAGAAGGTAAAATATATTATGTATAAATGGTCAGAATAATGTGCTGAGTCGAATTAACTTTATTCATATATCTTGCGGTACGCGCATTGGTCCCTCAGTTTTTTAGAAATCAATCTGAAAATTTGCCCACAGTCTTTTCCCTCCAAGGAGCTGCTTATTTATCGGAATCGCCGATATCTGATCACTGTAACATATATGTAGTTGCCATGCAAGCTAAACGATCGGAATCAAGTGCTTGTATAGAAAAATTTTGTATTTGGTGAGGTGTCTTCATGATAATCCGCAGTAACTGATGCAATATATATTTTTATCAGTTTCAAAACGAATATTTTTTAAAACTAAACCAGTTTGTAACTAGTTGTATGTTAGAAGTGTACTTGCCGACTGGGCAGCCAAGCATCTCCACAAATATTTGAGCATGTGCATAGCGAAAAGCAGTTGGTTAGCCTGCATTGCTCGACTTGAAACGCCCACGCATACAAACAAACAAACAAGCAAACAATCACACAAGCACACGCATGCAACCACAATTAGCAGCGTCGCCGTAGTGCAACTGTCATTAGACGTGTTGATGTGCTAATGAGTGTGCGTGCCCGCGTGTGTGCGTGTCACGCACACTCTAGTCGTGTAAATAATGTTGACAGCCATGCCAGCGATGCAACAGCGCCGGGTGGCGTGAGTATGTGTGTGTGTGCACGTATAATAACTGCAAATTGCGAAAATTTGCAAACAACTAAATTAGCCAAATTTGGCTAGCAAACGCAGCGAAGTGAGTCCGAGTGCCATGCTGCAAGCACGAATTAGCGCACCGCCAGCACAGACTACGCTTTAGCCACCAGCACAACCGCCCCCGCCTCCCTGCCCCGACCGCGGCACAGCAGCCGCATGTGGGTGGCTAGCGCAGCCGTTGCAGCGCCAACAACACACACACACACCGACCGCATTGCTTGCGCTGCGATCGTGTGTTTCGCACGCGAGTTTGACATTCAAATTCGAATTCACAATCAATGACGTATATTTATTTTTAATTGATTACGCCTTAACTAACAAGCTAATTACACAAGCGCTCGCAACTGCATAAATGTTTATATTTGTAATTGAATATGCAATTGTTGCCACTTCCAGGCACATGTTTGTTGTAGCTAATTTGTTTGTGCACTTGGGTGTGTGTTCGGCTAGATTTTCACGCTTCGGATTTGATTGCATTAAATTTGCTTGTTTAACAAATATTGACAGCGCATTGTAGGTGTTAAATATGTTGCTTCTGTTCTTGCTGTTGTTGTTGTTGTGTTTTAAGTTAGTTAGTCATCGTTGGGTGATATATTTACCTAGTTTTTGTGACCGAAATGCCAATGTCGGCATATACTTATTTGGATTTTAACCTATATTACGAGTCGGTTTCATTTTGGCATGCCTGTGTTTCCGTCCGTCCGATTACAACTGTTTTTGTTTGAATATTTACTTGTTGAAACATTGAAGCGAAGCATTTTGGGTAAATAATAATAGAAAATATTTAAATATTCTATGATTATTGACTCCATAACTTTTTCCATAACTTTTTTCCAAAACAAAATATCTTTTAGTATAATATTAGTTACGGGGTTACATGGGTTTACGGGTTTCAAAAAGTCGAATTATTTTATTGACTTATTAAATTCTACAAGATCTCTAGAATATTGCACTAAATTTTCAAGTTGATCCGAGAAATACTTTCGGAGATACCGCCTTGAGAATTTGTGCGATCGAGGTTAGCTAGGCTAAGTGCACAACTTTTTAAACGCGTTTTCTTTGAAACTGCATTTTTGAAGTCGGTTGGCAAGATTTTTTGAGAACTACTTAACCGGTCTTCAAGAAATTTTACATAGGTCTTTGCAATATAATTCTTAAATACTTGATACAACTATTTAAAAAAAAAGTCGAGAATTTTTCATTGCATTTTTTATGTTTTTGTAAAAATATCTGCCAAAAATCCAATTTTCATTTTTTTCTTCGTCCAAGTTCAAAGTTAAGGTCTTAACAAAAACACGTATTTTTTAACTTTGGATGATCCTGTAAAGAGTTATCCAGCTATTTCTCCGAGGGGTCCCCGGAAATGGCGTCGCAATGGCCGAGTTTAAAATATTGGTTCCAAAAATTTCAGAATTTATTGTCTATTTAAAAAATTAATGTCGGCTGAGTTATTTCAAGATGGTTCACAAAATTTATTACGAAAGTTTGGCAATGAAAAAGTTTTATCTAAGCAGTGGCTGAGAAATCTATCATAGAGACAGAAACCAATAATTTTTTTATGTACATTCTAGGAAAGATATTTACCGAGCTCAGTAATGTCATCTCTTTGTTTATAAGGTGGATTCTAAGAAAGGATCGCAATTAGACTGATTGCGATTAGAGCTTACAAAGCATCTTTTACGGCGGATACCTCTTAGAAATTTGCTTAGGTGTTTAATTTTTCCCTCCGATAACGCAGCTGAATCTCAAAAGGTTATGATGTCAAAATGTGGAGTACTCACAAAGAAAGTTTTGTGATATATCACCATTCTCTTCTTCTTAACAGCTTTTGCAACAAGCATCCGATAAGATTTTTAATCTTAAAACGTGGACACTAATATTAAATAACCAGTTCGAAGCCCCACATTTACGGAAAGATTAACCTTAAAGAGATCGAGAAGCACGCTGATTATCTCGCGATTTACATGTGTCCAGAATTACTTGTGAACGCACAGGTACCAGTAGGCAACTCAGTGCTATCCAATATTCCGGCGAAGCCCCTTATCCAATAGTAACCCGCACGAGAACAACGAAACTGTGACTCATTTATCAGCATTACAGTTAGCTATGCATTGCTTTTTAAAGAAAAATATTACTGTTGAAGCCAAGCTCTGGGTTGATCAATATTATTTAGGCTCAATGAATTGTTGTGTTGTTTGAAGCTCTATAATCGTAATGACACCGAATTTTTGCGTCGATATGTGACAATAGATGAAACATGGCTCCATCAATCGACATTCAACCGAGTGGACCATAAACCTAGCAGCTTAAATTTTCAACCTAATACAAACGACCTCAGAATATAAAATTTTTTTCCAAAGCTACCACTTTTATGCACAAATGAACAGAAAACAAGGCAACCGGTAGTGAATTCCCTCTATAATATCTATTATTGTACTGTAAATATGAGGAAGTTCAAAAGCTTTCATCTGTAAATAAATTATTCCTTCTGAGATTTCTTATGTACATACACATAATGTGTAATGTGTGTTTAATATTCTTGTTTAGCGCATACTCTGTCCATTATTCTATCTTACATCCATCATTCTACCTTACCTTTCAATTAAAAAACGCGAAAATTCTTTAAAAGAAAAATACCGAATGAGCTCTTCTAGGCGGCTGTTACTTTGCGAGCCACCTTTCAAGAAGACGTTCGTGTTCTGTTCTGAGAGGCAATTGTCCTGAAAGAACATCTCTCTACTAAAGCCCAACAGTCCAACCTCTCAATTTCACTAGGCCTCCACTTTTCATTTCTGTTAGAGTAAAGTTGATAAAGTGCTTGATAACTATTCAAGTTATACAACAAAAACAGAACATCATTTTTGGAACCAGATGCAATTTTAATGCAATTCTCTAAAAGCACTCATTATTAAAAATTTAAAAAATCTTTAGTTTTTCAGGGCAGCAAGCTCAGTAAGTAAACTAGCATCTTAGCAGAAATATTTTGATATAAAAGACTCAACATTTTGTCTCGATGAATGAAGACTTATAAATCCATTTGGTGGAGGTTTTGACATCATAAAAACATACCATATCTACTTAACGTCATGACGTTCCCATGATATACTCTGTATATTTAATAGAACTACCTTACATCTCTAAAACAAGTAAGTAGCTTTGGACAAAGTAAAAACGCAATAATTTCTGAAATACTCGGGTTTAGAACCAATACAAAAATTTGATTTTATTAACAAACTAACCACTTGTAACTCATCTCAACTAATGCCAGACCGATAATTGCTGATTCATGAAATATACTGAACGGATAAATTTTGGGTTTACTGGTCTTTCTCCAATATCTCCACTCCATATATCAAAGCAGTTTGAAGAGTATTTGGGTTCAATTTAATATCTATTATTACTTTAATTTTCAAATAGAATGATGCCAGGTAACATTATTGAAATTTATTTTTTATTTTTTTTTTGAAACAAAACATAATTTTTATTGTATTTGTGATGTTTAACTTTCTAATCCATAATTCTTTGCCTTTTTAATTTGTTTGTCTAAAAATAAAATTTGTAATTTGTAATTTTTTTTTTGTTTTTTTGACAAAAACGTGTGTGTGCTTTTATACTGCTTCAGCTCACCGCAATGTAAGAATAATACAAGAGAACTAAAATTTTTACTGACCTTCGGCTGCCTTCTACAAATCGCTTCAAATTAACACTGCTCACCGGAAATTTTAAATTCTGCACATTCTTTCACGGATTTTCAAGTGCTTTCAAATTCACGACGGTTTCTTGAGAGAAATCTTTAAATTTGTAAAGGTCTTCTTTTTGCTAATCGCCACTTCCTCGCGCCTCAGCCTTTATCTCAAAGCACAATTCGCTCTTTTCGCCGCCGAACGCTTAGCGAGCAAAATTCTCACTTTTCACAATTCAAACGAGTGAATGCCGTTAGTCGACCAGTGCAAAAGTCAGCCACACAAATAACTATATTGGTAATCCGGAGTCGCGTTCTTTGCAAACTTGAAATCAGAATTATTCTTTCTCCAAAGTTGTGGGGAGAAAATAATTATTACAATAAGCTTTTTCTGGAAATGTTTTTTGTTTGGAAGCTCGTAAATTGATGTGTGAAAAATGTTTTAGTATACAGATTAGATTTGCACGGATATACTTATTGTTTTGTATATGGATTATGAAAGGTTTTGTACAGAAGTTGTTACGAAGACAAGTGTTTTGATATTTACTACAAGTGGAATATTATTTTTGTAAATTTAGGTGATAAAAAACTTTTTCTGATTGAGTTTCGGCTAATTCAAATCATTTGCGTTTTGCGCGAGACTTTTTTTAGGAAAATTTGAATTGAAAACCAAAGATAAAATCATCCAAAAATATTCCGTAAGTATTGACGTTTGTGATGTTTGCGATTTCGTTTGAAAAAATATTCCTTTTTTCTTGAAAGTCATTAGTTAGATATGAATTAGTGTACGGAAAAGAAATTGGAATCCAGATTCTTCTTTGATAGGAAATTCATTCCAAGTTAGTGCGGTTAATCATATTTTGAAACTTTAAAACAGTCAAAAGCACACGAGCTCCAGGGACGATTAGCCATTGAGTTTGTTTATTCGATAATGATTTCGGAAACTTTGTTATTGTAGGCACCTAATTAGAGGATAAATTAGTATAATCCGTTATATGAGAGGTTATATCGCAAGCTAGAGAAAACGGGACTGGGCCCGTTATGACTAAACTCACCAACGGAGGTCTGAACTGAACTGAAATTGTACGTAATGGAGTTATCTTTCACTTTGAATTGCAAAAAGATATGCCATATGGATTTTGGGATCGCCTATAGATATACCAGATTTTACCTTAACTATTCTTTCCGGTGGTACTTCCGGTCTTATTTATTGAGATTTATTGCTTTGGAGCACTAATGCTATTTATGATTACAAGCTTACGTTTTGACTTATGAGCGCTATTTGTTTTGTTTACATCAACTTCAAATATTTTAATCTCGGTCAGGCATTCAGAAACTTGTCCTTATAATAGTCTGTCTGTGTATCGAAAATTGAGTTCGGTCAGGTCAATACTTCCCTGAGTCCCCATATACCTAGTATAAAGGTTTTCGAACTTCCGGGTGACTTTACTCCATATGATTCGTAATGGTATATGAGGTAGAAGGAAATAATAATATTTACTCTCAGAATAAATTTTCAAAACTAGATCTTTTTTGAGGGCTTCAGATTGGCCTCAATTATGAATATATATATACTATATTCTATTATTAAAGGTGAAGAAATATTTAACAATATCTGAATTACATAATAAATGGAATATGAGATCATATGTCAAAGCACATTGGTTTTCAAAACATGAATGATATACCTAAACCAGAATGGTTATCTTTGATGACTATCATGAGTCAGTTTCATAATTAAACTCTTCTCTTACCTCTTACAGTCGTTGATTTTCGTAACTACGAACTACGAGTATTATCTGGAGCCAGAGTTTATTCAAGCTTAAAGTTTGTGTAAATGTGCAGACCTGTCAAATGTAAATTGCAAAAAAGCCAAAAAGTGGTTAGCAAACACCGACAGCAACCAAAAATATGCCCGTTCAAAGAAATGCGAACACATGTGCCGCAGACGAGCACAGACAGGAGCGTCGAGTGCCCTTGAAATCTTGCGTTCAGCGTTAGCATATGCAACGGTGTCATGCTCCTTGGCGCAGCGCGTAAGTACTGCTATGTATACATATGTATATTTATGTATGTATGTATGCATGTGTGCCCAGTTCGGCTGTCTGGCATTTAGGCTCAAAGCGCTTTTATTGTCTTTCGATCAAGCAGACGATCAACAACGTGTAAGTACTAACGAAAGGAGAGGCAACCAAACATGTGTGTGTATTGGTCTGTGCCCATAAGTTTACAGACTTCGCTCCTTTCTAATGACTGTCTGCCAAATAAGTAAGCACATGTAGATATACATATGTATATATGTATGTATGTATTTTTATTTATCTGTGGTTCTGTGTGCGGTGATCACTTTTTTGTCGAGTCTGTAAGAATACCATAACCCAAATGTGAAATCGACGCGTCTTTTACAAAAATGTATACATCCATACGTACAACAACAAAAGTGCTCACTTACTCACGGATCATTTTGGCGCATTGCATGTGTATGTGTGTTTGTGTGAGTCATATTTGGCTATGCTACATTCTTTTTTATTTTTTGTCTTCTTTATTTTCGGAATAATTTTTCAAATCCCAAATTCCAATTCCAAAAATGCAGTCCAACAACGAAGTCTGAGAAGCCATCAAAACGCAGGGTTTGTCGCGGCAGCGCTCAGAGCAGCGCAAAAAAGGGTGTTGTAATTCGATTTTTCCAGTTTTGTTCCAGTTTTTTGCCTTGACTCTATAATATATTCGCAAGATATTTTGCACAGGCACTTGCACACATACATACACACGCGCATTAGTGCATATAAAAAACCAGAATAAATTAGCAAAAGGGAACAACAGGACAGACAGTTGAAAAGCAATGTGAGAGAGCACATTTTAATGCCTTGTTCTGTAAGCTTTGAAGATCTTGTCTGCCTTAGATGGCGAAATTTGTACCCCTTGCAATACAATAGCCTACATCATCGCGCAGACATACATACATAGATACCTATTTACACATGAACAAAGAATGACAAAGTGCTTTTTCCTCAAATATCTGAATGAGCTAATGTCATACTTATTTACAGACTTACAGCGCAGATACCCTCCATTGTTAATTTAATTTTATTTGTTAGTATTCTGCTGATCGGTTAATATAGAACTGGTATTTTACAAGCCGCTATTTTGGGGTTGTAGCTGAATTTTAAAAAGCAAGTTACGAATATATTATTGGAAGCAAGCTTTTCAATGCCAAAAATATGTCCTTATTGTTCTCGTTCTGGTGAATATAATTTGTTGTTCCGTTTCTGAAGATACTCGAATCTGGTAGGCATAAAAGACGGACTTCACAAGCTGCATAACAAGAACCGAACGACAATTACATAGATAAGGTATTGAAATAAGAACACAACAGTTCCTCCTTTGCGTTTGCTTTAATGATCAGAGATGCTTAATAGAAAACTCTTTATAAAACTGACTGCTTTTGGTCTGACTACATCCAGAATCAGAATCAAATGGTTATACTCGTAATAACCCTCAATTTGCAGAAGGGTTAAAGAAAACAAATCTAATGAAGCTTATAACAGGTGTTCAAAGCAGAAGTATTTTTTTCAATATCATTTTTTTGACAAATGACGCGTGTGTTTGGCATTCCATCAAGGAAAGACTTACGCCTGAACAACGTTTAAAAATCGTTCAAATTCACGTTTTGTAAAGAATCTTAAATTAAAAGCGTACAAAATACAGCTTGTGCAAGGGCTAAAGCCGCTCGACCTTCCTAAGCGACATCGCTTTGCTCCATGGGCTCTTGAAAGTTCCAAGAAGATCCGATGTTTTCGAGCCGAATTTTCTTCAGCGATGAGGCCTATTTCTGACTCAATGGGTATGTAAGCAAGCAAAATTGTCGCATTTGGAACGAAGAGCAAGCTGAGGAGAGTCAAGAGCTGTAACTAAAAACAATTTTTTTTTATGTTATATTTGCGCTAAATGATGATTCATAATTTAGTAGATCATATCATTGTAATTTTTTTAGTCCTTCCTCATTTTATTGTACACATCGGATTTAGCAACTATCTCTCATATATTACATACCCTACAGAACACCCTATATTTAGAAAAAAGACCTTGGCAATTATTGAAGGTATAGTTTTGTAGATTCTAAAGTTACTTTCTGGTTATTAAGTGAGTGTAAGGTTTCAATTTGTTCAACTGCACCGACTTTGTGACAGCAATGTGAATTGAACCAGTCAGCTATGTTAAAGATCTTACATCCCATTCAAAAAATATTTTTTCAAGTACACCCTGAACAGGGCATACTAATATTAAGTTTTCTATGAAGTTTGTAACAATCAAACGGAAACGTCGGAGACCCTATAACTTATCTATATATGTATATTGGAATGATCAGTGAGACGAGCTGAGTTAGCCACGTCTATCAATCTGTCTTTATATGCGAGAGCTAATCCCTTAGATTTGTGATATAAATCTGAAATTGTATATATGTCCTTTATAAACGACTATAGCATACGAAAGCTGCTTTAGATCTCAGACTTAGCCGATCTAAACGGGGTTAGATCTCTCCGTACTTGGAGTCAGACGAAGAGCTCTAGTTGTCGCGAGAAACGAATGTGACCCTTGCGCGGCTTCGTTCTGGTTACTGTAGCAGGTTAGGCTCCTACTTATCCAGAATAAACCTTGACATATCAAACATATGTCCAGCGTGCAATGAGTCTCCGCATGACACTGGCCACCTCGTTGCTTATTCTATCAACCCTACTTATTCGACACCCTTTTCCTTTTGGTCCGACCACGTCGAAACAGAACGTTTCCTGAGCCTACCGTTGGATGACGTCAATGGCAACTTATTTAATTCGTACCATCCTAACGGGGATTAGATAACCGTTACAAAAACAAAAACGTAGCTGTCATACAAACTGACCAAGCAAAATCCAGTTCTTGTGTAGGAAATAGGAGGTAGGTTTCGGTGCAACCATAGCTAACGTTTTTCTTATTTTTTTTGTTCTTTTTTCATTTGTCTCTGAATTTGCGCACTTTTGTACATACATAATATGTACATACCTACCAATATTGTATGGCACATTTGTTTCAGGGCTTCAATTACATCAGCTTTCTAGAACAACTGCCGTTTTCGATAGATTAATGACATAATTGCCGGAATTGCAGTAATACTGATAGGATTCGTTTAAAATTTTTACATAAACACATTTTATATATGATAATACTAAAACAAGTTCAATAACAAAAAAAACTCAATCATAAATCAAAGAAAGTGTTGTGGTTTTGTTAAAAACAAATTAAAATAAAAAAAAAAAATTTTTAAGGAAACACAAATTTTCAAAAAACGTGTATATTGTGTGCAAGTCATAAAAATTAAATGCGTTACCTTAAATGCAAGCAATTTCGACAATATCTCTGCCTAAGGCGAGTCCTTCACAGCGGCAGTTTAACTTTGGCCTTTAAGTTTTTAAATGTTTTTAATTATTTAACAAAATCTCAATGAAAATTTTAACGATTTTATGAGTTTGGTTATTTAACTCGCTATATTTGGAAGATGTTTTTCTAATTTTTCTTTTGATTTCAATTTCAATTATTTTCATCGACGATTTTCGTTAATTTGTTTTTTTTTTTTTGAAACAATTATTTTTTGTTTAATTCTTAAGTAGTTTTGCTTTAATTTGTTGCATTTACTTAAAGAAATTTATATTTTCTTGTAGTTTTTTATTGTTCTATGGTATTTTCGGTATATTTTTATCTCTTCAAAACCTTCACAAAGTCAAATTGCACCACAAGTTCCTTTCATCAGACACCATTTCCTTTTGAATGAGCTCATTGTCATATTCTTTAATTTCTAGCACTTTTTTGTTGCTTTGTTTGTTGTCAAATTTATGTTTATTGCAGTTTGTAGGATTGCACAGTTCGTCTTAAAGTTTTAATGGTTTTTATTGCTTTGTTATAATTTTTTAAATGCTTAATTTGCATACGTTTAGGCCTTATTGTTTAGTTTTTCCTAAAAACGTTCATGATTTGAATACTTTAATAATATTTTTCGAAGTTCAAACATTTTTTAAGTTATTCAAATTAATAGTTTTAGTATTAATATATGTCACGGTTATCTTAATTTTTAACTAAAATATTTAATATATATTTTTTTTGTAATTATAAGTGTTTTATTTGAAGTGATTCAGACTAAAATTTATTTATTTCAAGCGATTTCTAATGATTAGTATTATTACTAAGCAAAATTAACACAAGATTGAAATTAAATATAGGGTCTCACAGCATTAATGCTAGAATTAAATTTACCACCATTTCAAAATCTCTGCACATTATGAAGTAAAAATGTATATACATACATTGTGACAAAAAGGCAAAAAAGTGAAGTTCTTGAAAATCGTCTGACAAGTGTTATAGAGACGGCAAGAGAGCTCGACATCCCTCGCGATTCCGTTCGTATGATTTTGGTGGATATTTTGGGTATGAAACGCGTTATTGCTCGAATCGTTTCGATAAAGAAAAATTTTTTATAAAAGAGTATCTTAAACAGATCTCCTTGGACATGCAAATTTCGAGCCCACATTTATGCAGAACATTACAACTGTCGATGAGACATGGGTTTTCATCGGAATAGAGCCCGTTTTCAGTCGATTGAAGAGATAAAAGTAAAAAAAACTTGAAGAGATCACAAAAAGTGTTTCGAGGGAAAAATCGTTGGCATAAGTGTATTACAACTAGTGAGGATTAATTTGAAAGTGATGAAATAAATATTGTTGAATATTTGTTATTATTATTTTTTATTTTCAATTTCCGGATACTTTTTTGACACAAGGAAGCTTTATTATTTACTTTTCATTGTAATTAAAATATTCACGAAAAATTATAACTTTTTCACACACAAAAATTTTGGTTCACAAATAATTAAGGTTGTGTGATGCTTTTATAATAGTTTTGTCCAAAAATTTTTAAAAATTATTCGTATAAAAGTTGATCTAAAATTTGCGGTTTTCTAATTTTAATGATCTTACTTTGTTTAAACGTTAGTTAGAGCAAGAAAATTATAATTTTTGAAACAAATATGAATATAATCAAAGCCTGGTTAGGAAATATAAAAAAAAAAATATTCTCAAGTAAAAACGTTTTAGTTATGTATATTAACTAAAGAGTTGATTTTAAAATTTTCCAATAGCTCTAGAACTAAATTTATGCCGTTATATTCATTGACTGCTTTACTTTTTTACGTTGTGCACAGATGGTGGATATTGTTCCTTTTAATTATTGTAATAACATTTTGTTTATTCGATAAAATTATTTTTATGCCCTGAACAGGGTGTATTATTTTAACTTTGCCGAAAAATGTATAACACCCAGAACGAAATAAAAGATTGGACCTGAATATTTACTGATTAATGCCTTCACTGTGGCATATTGTCTGAAATGCAATCCTTACATAAGGAATTTAAAACTCTGTTAGGCCTCTCAGGACAAGCAGGATCAAACTTCATTTTTATTTTTCTATTTTCATGAAGTCTCTCCAATAACTTTATGCAATATTTTTCTCGTCAATTAGCTGCTCATATGGCGTAACCAGCTATATTGGATCACTATAGCATATAGCTGCCATACAAAGTGAGTGATCAATATGCTGTGCTTATAAGGAAAAGTTTTTTGTTTGATCAGGTATCTTCACGGCATTTGAAATGGATTATGGCACAAAATAACCGTACTATTTGCCAAAAATTGTTTGAGATCGAACCACTATAGCATATATCTGCCATACAAATTGGCCGATCAAAACTAAATTGTTTTTATTTGTGAAGGGTATTACAGCTTTGGTGTAGGTAAAGTTAACGATTTTTCGAACTTTTGGATTCATTTTGCTTATTTTTTGGTGTTGTTTGAAAGTTTTACGTTTTAACTAGTTTTATTGTTATTACATATATTATTATTACTTTATTTTAATAATAACAATATTTTGTTTTTATTTTATTATAGTTAATTAATATGTTATATAATATATATTTTTTGGAAAATTGTTTGAAATGATTTTTTACTTCTGTGTAACAATATTTGAGTTATTCACACTTCTTTTTCAAACATGCCGCTTAGCAAGGATCGTTGCCTGCCACCAGCTGCACACTTGCTTGCCACCTGCTTTGATAAGTCCACTTGCCAAGCTTAAAGTGACAGTGCATTTCACCAAAATGTTTGAGAAAATGTTCTGATGGACTGTCAAAAAATCAAATCACACATTTGTGTGTGCACAACAACAAACGCGGAAAACTGTTTTCATTGCTTCCTTCCGCTCCAACGAAACAAACACACGGACGAGCAAACAAACAAACAATGTAAATACAAAAACAACAAAATTCAACCAATAAGTTTTGTTTGTTTGTAATGTGTTTTAAATTAAATAAAATTAACAAAAAAGTAATAACAAATATTAAAATGTGCAGTTCTTTTCGATTCTTCCGTTTTAAATTCGCGTGCCACACAACGTTGCGGTTGCAGTTGTTTTTCGCGAGTGTTCGTTGCAAATGCCGCAGCTTGTGCTGAAAGTCTCTAACTTGAATTAGATACTTTCAGCGGCGTGCACAATAAAAAATCGCAAACGATAACAATACAACAACGACAATAACAACAACAATGCACAGGCCAAGCAGCAACCAACGAAAAGTGCCTAAGAAAAATTCTACAACAAAAACGAACTAAACAAACCAAACACGCCAGCGATGGTGCGCGCAAAGTGTTGGCTGCCGCTGCCACTACCCAGCGTGTTGGTGCAGGCAAGGCGGGGGCACGGTCGGCTGGCTACTAACTGGCAGGCGCAAGCACAAGTGGCAATGTTTTGCTGTTATGATTGCTGTTAGAGTATTCTTTGCATTGCTGCGTGTTGTTGTCATTGTTGTTGCGATTGTTAGCTTAGCGCGCAGTGCAATTGAAATTTCCACCGCACACACACTCACACACAGGCGGCGAGCGGGCGCATGAGTGCAAGATGCTGACTCTTGCTGTTGTTGTTGTTGCAGCAGCCACTGGTTGGGTGAGCGGGCGAGCGGCAGTTAGTTGCAGCGTTGCAGAGATGCAGCTGCAGCAACATTAGAATAGGCTTAGATATTCTGGTTCTGCTGGAGTTTTGCCAGCAAGTTGTTGCCTATGTTTGTGTGCGCAGGCTTGTTGTTGGTGTTTTTTTGTTGTTGTAGTTTTTGCTCTTATATGCAGTTGCTTTACTCGCGAATTCTTGTTTCTCATCGCCGATCGTTTGCAGAATGCACAACGCACGAAGCATTGTTATTACTTTTAGTTGTTGTTGTTGTTGTTTTTACCGCTGTTATTCTCTCGATGTACGGTCTAGTAGTCTCCAGCAGCATTACTATGTACTTAGAATGTTGTTGAAGCACATGTTTGGCAGATGGATAGTGATTTCAAGGCATATATAAGTACATGTATGGAGAAAGTGTAGATGGGGCCCTGAAAGAGCGTTAGACTAGCTGCTGAGGAGACCATGGACCGTCTCCTTAGAACTATACAAGAAAATAGCTCAATGCATTTTAAAATTTGTGTTGGAGAGAAATTTAGAGTGCGCTCACTTCGGCGATCGTTATGGTAGCTCAATAGATCTCTCTCGTACACACGAGCAGCCGATTGGAGCTTCTCCATACTAACGCTGATCCTTAGCGCCTGCAAAGCTCAGTGAAGTTTGGGTTTCAATGCTACGTAACGGCAATTATTTTATGCTCCACAACTACGTACATGTAAGTATGTATGTACATATGTATGTATGTATCATAATACATGTTAACATATAGTATGTTTGCCCATTTCTAAGTACCGGACAGCTGCTAAAAGTTAAGTTCTCTGAAAGTTGCTTAGAAAAAACCAAGCGCGCAGCTCCATATGATTACAGATGATCACATCGCTGGCTACGCGCTGTCTTCGCCGTAAGCTCCGTTATCTGAGCACATCAAATGACAGTTACAATAACGACAATTACAAAAGGCAGAATGAACAAATCGGCACACAGCCGAAACTCAATTGCAGGACACCACTAAACAAAGACTTTACCAAAACATATGTAAGCACAGAAAACAATATGGGGATGACACACAAAAGCGCAGAGAGATACAATGGCGATCAGAAAAGGTAGAAAATAAACAATGGGAAAAAGCTTAAGAAGATGACAAGTAAAAAGGAGGATAAGCTTACTTATAAAGAACAAAGTACAAAGAGACTTCAGCAAAAGGGGAAAGGAAAACACTTACATCCCTTCCTTATGAGGACATTTTTAATTGAGTGAATATTTCCCTAAGGGTGTTGGAAAAGATTGTATCAGCAAAAAACAGCTTAAGAAACCAAGTAGCTGAGAAATTGTATGAAATGAAATAATTCCTATGAGATAATAAAGACCTGGAGCCAATTGCAGGGAATAGCCTCGAGCTACTAAGCACAACATCTAAGTTACTTCCAAAATATAAGAATAGGAAAAAATGTATTTTGCTAAGTTGTTAAGGCCGTACTTAATTACTATACCAAATATGAGCGCCATCTGTCAACCAGTTTATTTTTACAATAGATAAAAATATCGAACAAAGTATTTGTCTCAAATTTTGTATTTCTAACCAAATTTCGTGTGTGGAATCGTTCTAAATGTTGGAAAAGGCTTACGGTCATTCAGTTTTATCAAAAACACAAGCTTACAAGTGATAAAAAGCCTTCAAAGACGGTTGAGAGATCGTTGAAAGCAAAATAGTCGAGCTCGACATCTCTCGCGAGTCCCTCCGAATGATTTTGGTGGGTATTTTGAGTACACGTTATTGCTCGACCAGTCCCGATAAAGCTGAATTTATCTTAAAAAGAGTACGTTAACATATACCTGTCAATAATTATTGGAATGGAAGTGAAGTAAACGAGACGAACCAAAAAAAAACCACGCCAAAGCCACTCCAAAATGAATTTGTTCAGGAAGGACAGACGGTCAATAGGGAGTTCTATTTGGCCGTATAGAGCCGATTGTGTAAGAACGTCAAAACGTCCGGAATGTGGAAGAACAATCCATGGATTTTACACGATGATAATGCACCATCGCATCGAGCCATGAGTGTGACCGAATTTAAAGCCATAAACGCAATGAACACCATTTATTAGCCATTGTATTTACTAGATTTGAATCCGTATGGTTTTTACTTGTTCCCCAAACTGGTATTGCCACCCCGTGAAACCCGTTTCAAGAGATCGAAGAGATAAAACAGAATTCGCTGAGATAGCTGAAGGACATCCCAAAAAGTGCTTATGGAAAGTGTTGGTATAAGTGTATTACATAGATCTGCTGGGAAGTATTTTGAAGGCAAAAAATAAAAACAAATTATTTACAATTTCCGTGTCCTTTTTTGTCACAAGGTATGTATATCGACGTTATAGGTTTTTCAAAGATGTAATCTTTAGGTAGGGAAAACAATCAGTATTGACCGTTGTGAGAGAGAATTGCTTCTTTTAATTCTAAATCCTTTCAGAGAAGATTTTGGAGTATTCCATCATTGATGAATTAAAATTTGATGGAACATTTCCATAAATTTAGTCTTGAAGTCAACCCAGTTACAAATATTTACGGCATCAATTTAGTTTTCCAAAGAGTAATTGGGCGCGTATGAGATCTTAGTAGTCAGTATCAGAGATGATAATTGCTTAGATAATATGATTTGCCGAGTTTCGAAAGGTGACCTACCGTCGGTGAGTGGCGAATTCAGAGTGGGAAAATGGGGGAAAGGATCGATCGATCTGGCAAAGGCATCCAATATGATAGATACGCTGCATGTAACGTTCTGAAATCGAAGACAAAAAGCTCAGGAATGTTTTCAACCCACTTATTCAGACATGAAAAAAAGGCGGCAGAACTTAAAGTTAACGAAGAAAAACTAAGAATCTCTGGCCGACAAACAAAACTCGAAAATTTCTACGTGAGAAATTGCGAAAAAACTACAGGGTCTCAGTGTACATTCATCTGTTGGGTACAATCGGCGAAGATTTGAAGACGCGCTTTTCTAGAGAAGTATTGGATGGATTTCAAATGAGTTTGCTTCTTCTAGAAAAAGTATTTATTTGCTTTCAAAACCTAAAGAATGGAAAATTTTATTGGCTGCTTGATAGATAGATTCAAAAGCCTTTTGGATAATGACAACGTCGTGCGACGACTAACTAGCGCCTGGCAGTGCCATTGGGGACAGAACTCAAGTCAAAAGACAACAAGTTACCGACTATTGCATTGGAAACGTTGAAGAACTGCAATGTAGACCTATAGTTTTCTTTAAAATATGAGGGTATTTTCTCAAATGTATGAGGAAGAGAAATATTATTAAGCGGTCATATATATTTAGGTTTTTGGTACGTACCCTCCAGGAGATAACTAAAATATTTTACAAATACTTCGAAGCTGGTGTGGAGAGAAATTTTTCTGATTTATGTTTAAGTTTCAATTATTTTTAAAACTAATCAGTAGTTAGATGAATTATCCATAGAAAATGTGAAAGACCTAAATTACTACAATGACTAACACGTCAGTATTATAGTTAGTTGGAAATTTGGGCTTAAGGCATAACGTACATAAATGACTTGAAGAACTCCGAAACTATTATCCTTTTCCTGCACTTTCCAAGAATTAACAATTTTAAACTTACTTAAGAATATATAAACTTTTTTAGCGGATGTTGTTCTAATATAAGAAAGGCACTGTTATATACAAATATAGAGAAATACATATACCCGTGTATATCTTAGTTAAATTAAGCTTTGAAAATGATAATAATTTCTACCGTATAAAATTAGCTAAGAAGAAATAAAAGAAGTGTTAATGCTTTGTTATTGATTTTGTTTTCTCCAAAAAACGCTCAGTTCAGCTAAACAAACAAAAGAAACATCGTGTTTATTATGTGAGAGGTTCTCCTCAATGCTGCTGATTCAAGCGCTCAACATCAGCGATCTACCAGCATACTAACTACTTGTTGCGGAGCGAGCAAATCGAACAAACACTACGAAAGCGAGCAACCGAATTGACGGCCGCGGTAATTGGCAAGGTCGTTTGTCGTAATGCTTCGCAAAAAGTGCGCGCTGAGCGCGTGAAGCTTTGCTTTTACGCTTATTTCCCACACTCTTCGCTGTGAGTGCGAGTGCGCGTACGTTGCTCATTCTCAGTTTCGTAATAGATTGCTCTGAGAAGTACACAAATGTACGCATCAATTTTTATGAAAGTGTGTATGAGAAGAGTAAAATATAAAAGAAGAGTGCATTAGTACAAGATTAGTTAAGAGTGTAATAATTATTTTTGGCGCTCTTTATACAGTGGGCAACAAACGTGGAAATTGTAATAAATTCTTTGTTAATTAATTCGTTGTTAAAAAATAAAAAATATTCTCTTATTTGTTCGCCTTTTTTGTAAATGCTTGATAGTCCTCCTTAAATTTAAGATCACATTTCTCTAATAGGAAAGAAGAATTTTTCTTTTTTACCACCTTTGAACAACTTCACAGCCGCTTATGAACTACTAGGCGAGTCTTTCAATTGTGGTGACGAAGCTTAGGTATCCGCCTAACTTACATAAAAATACTCCCACAATTCAGTGTTACTGGGTTATGTCATACCTTACGATTGGTAATATGTCAAGAAATTTTAGCCTTTCCACTAATATTGGACTCAATGATAAATACAAGTGGCGTTCCAAATTAAACAGTACTTTATAAAAAACCAGAACAAATGGTTTTCCCAATCAATTTATTTTATTCAAAATTATTTCATTTCATTTCATTCTCCTTCTGCTTCAATACAGCTTTTTGCACGGTCCAAAAGCATGTCGAGCGAGTGTTTTAGCTCGTTGGCCGGTATGGCCGCCAGTATCCCGGTGCAAGCCTTTTGAATGGCCTCTGCGTCTGCATAACGCTTTTCTTTCATGAGCAAATGCATTTTTCCGAAAACAAAAAAGTCGCACGGTGCCATATCAGGTGAATACAATGAGTGGTTAATGGTTAAAATGTGATTTTTGGTCAAATAATCGGTCACAATCGGTCCTTCGAATGTTGGATTTTGAGCAATTTTGGGTCGTCAGTCAATTTGTGCGGAACAAACCGTGCACACACCTTTCGTAAGCCCAAATGTTCGGTCAAAATGCGAAAATTCGATGTTTTGGAGATGTTCAATTCCTTTTCCATGAATTTCCATAATGATTTCGTCTGATTTTTATGATGAATTCACCCACAGTTTCGATGGAATTTCCGGTGATCACGGATTTTGATTGGCCCACAAGTTGATCGTTATTTATGCCCTCACGTCCACTTTGAAAACGTTGAAACCACTCGTGCACTCTGCTACGGCATAGGCAATCATCGCCATAAACTTGTTTCATCAATTGAAACGTTTCGGTAAAAGTTTTACCAATTTTTAAACAAAATTTCCTTGTATAACTCTTCTTCAAAACCACATCTACTCTCTTGCTATAGAATTTATTTTGCCAATTTTTTTAAATATGATAGAGATTGGCCTCTTGTTCTATCGTTAAAATGTATGTAAAACTATTATTCATGAATCAACAATATTATTTATAATAAGTGTTTGGCCAATTTTTCAACACTAACTTCAAGATTAATATTCTTTAAGGAGCAAACCGCAGTCACTGCGAGACAGGGAGGATTATTTTCGATATAACACTAGAATTAGTGCATCGGTTTAAGAAAAGTCTAAATGCTTTATGTTTCTCTTTTTCCTAAATCTTTTACAAAATCCGACGCCGAGCAGAAATGGTGAAAGAGATGCTTGCACAACGCAGCTGATAACCCTACATGTATTAAACACAAAATTACTGTTGACTAGACGTGGGTTTCTGAACATGACGTCGAAACTGATCAACATACTAGCGAATGGCGACCCAAACTAGAGCCAAGATTAAAGCAAAAAAAAAAAATGGTGGACTGAAATTCATCGCAGCAGAGGCTTACTACTATGAGCAAAAACTTTGTTCCTAATTTTAAAACTCTTACCCCAATACACTAGTGCCGACATTTTTTCCAGTCTTCGAAGCAGTTGTTAAAGTCAACTCCCAGAATAGCTTTCAATGCGCGTAGCGATTGACGTTTAATGTCTTTAATTGATTCAAAACGGTTTCCCCAGAGACTGGATTCCTAAAAAAGCACGGGTCTGAACACTCGGAAATCCTCATTTACTTTGACTTTCTGCCGGATTACCTGGATCATAGAGACGCCAAACCGAACTCTAGCGGTAGAATGGCAGCGGATGCTTGGTCAGAGTTGGGACACAATCGGTACATGCGCCGTTGCAAAATCCTTTTGGTCCAAGATCGATGGCAAAAGATCAAGTGATCTCTTTGTCCTCAGTAAGGCTGGCCTCTCTCTAGTAGTGGTGCTCTTAACAGTATTGGCATTCTCGCAGTACGGCTGGGAATTCTACAAAGACGCCATCTGCAGAAACTGTATGGAAGAAAATGAGGTGGAAACAACTCAAACTTCACATAACACTTAAATAATATTCCTTGCTGACAGTGTGGCCGGTCGGAAGAAATTCAGAGTGCACCATACCTCCATAATCGATCTCAAATGATCTCTCAAAATGGTTTTCACTGATCCTTCCTATATTCCAACGATGCCAGTAAGATCTCTGACTGCTAATCGTTGATTCTCAAGCACCAATTCTTTTATATTATGGACGTGTTGATCATCAGTTGATGTTGATAATTTGTACCAATCAAAATCATTTGCTCACGACAAACAAAGGTCTCCGAAGGCCATTTCCAACATTCTGGACGTTTCGGCACCAGAAATTTGATTCCGCATACAAAATGAAAAGGAACTTCTTTGTTGAATAATTTCACTCATCGTATATGTAAGTCTCCGAATGTACTTTATGTACTTCAGAAAGACAGGCGTATATTAAGCACACGTGATTATTTTGATGAGACATTTGACACAGATGTCACTTTCAGTCATAACAACGTAGAAAAAAAATATTTTCGACGCGAAATTTAAATTAAAAAGTCTTACTATTATTTGCCCACAGATTATGGAAAAGTTATTTAAACTGGTATTGGCTAAGGAGAATATTTTGAAGGCGTAATACGCATTTTTATAAAAATATGGAAAATGTTTATCAGTCCGGGTCAAATTTGATCTGATGGACTTAGAGTCCGAAACTCATTTGATTAATACTTCCTTCCATAACCCTGCAGAAGAATATGAGTTCCAATTATATACAGAATCGGATTAGCATTAATTTGGTGGTTTTCAGAAATATTATAACCAATCCCCGCCTATCGGACATATTTTCGTAACCAATATTTTATTTGATGTAATACATTTTTGACGTGAGTGAAAACGATCTTAAACCAACAGTCCTACAAAACACTTGCATTTTACATTTGGATTTTTGAAAAGATAAAGTAACATATTTCATCACAACTCCGGTTAAAAATTTTATAGTCAGCAGTTGAGCTATTTTTAGGTGCTTCTGTTGCGTACACCTTTTCAACAACTTTTAATACATACTATATATGTACATATGTATTTAGATTTTTAATTTATTTCCCCTATGACAAGCATAAACATACGTGTATTTGTATATGATACATGTGCTTACATATGTAGGAAAATATTCGCCATCTGCTTAACGGTGATTCGCCGTTATTACAAAAGAACTCTCGAACCATACGTTAGATTTTAGGTTTTAGTGTCAGTGTAAACATTTCGTTTGGCCCAATTTTGATGAGCAAATCATTGTGGTATATAAACTACAATATATCCTATAGACAACAATAGCAACAACATGCCCATAAATTCTATAATAGGTACAACAACATTGTTGCAAAAAAATAAAAGCGGAAAAACCATTCAAGAAAGCAATTTCGTATTGAAGGCGGCCAAATGAAAATGTAAGTTTGTATATTTGCTTAAGATTTTGCGTAGGTAAACAGACATGTGCCATAAGTTGGCGTAATATTCATCGATTCATCGAACACATACATACACATACACATATATTTATGTATGTTCTCCAGTGTTGATGCTGGATGAGTACACGCGTAATGGGCTTTTGGGCGTAAGTGGTATTGAGGGGAATTGGGTGAGGGAACTGCGTATGGATGGTCGGAAAGAAAGAAACCATATTGTCTGCCGTGGATTTGGTGACCCTGTAGGGAAATATAATACTTCTAAGTTGAAAATCAACAGAGCATTTTGGAGTCTAGCGATGTTAAAATTGTTCCAATACTTAAGCTATATCCGCTTCTTAGAATTCATAATGATGACCTCACTTTTCCACATTATAAACGCTTGTTTGTGCAAAAATCATCGCTAACTCTTTAGTTAGTCTTTCGGTTAGCATGAATATTTTATGAAAATCTACAAATTCTTTAATTTTCCTTAGCAAGTGTCATAGATGCCAGTCGTAACAGTTGCTTTAACATAAAAAATAGAGCTAATAATTAATTTAACTAATGTAACAACATTAATAAATATCCAATAATTAATTAATTAATACTTAAAGTCTGTCCATTAAAGGAGTACTTCTTCACTGTGTTCAGGTTTAGGGAAGACAGGAGTGTGATCGCCAAAAAAATAAGTGATTTTTGGAAAGAATATTGCTTTACGAAATGTTTAAAAATTTTCAGAAAATATTCATTCACAATATTTAGTAGTAAAGAATTTCAAAAAATTTATAATAGACCTCTAGTTATTCGCTATTTTCGAAGCTACTAAAAACAGCATAACACTAAAAGATGGTGAACCCGATTCCCCTATTGATGACGATGGTGCGCATGTTCCACTGCAAGACAATGAAGCCGTTCGTATAGTAATTACCCGCCAGAAGAAAAGCGGCGGGACTGGTGGATTGCCGGCCGAGCTATGCAAATACAGCGGCGAAGAACTGATAAGGATAAGCTTCTTTATAGAATATGGTTTGAACGATTAGAATTTAAGTGTGCTTTACCCACACCACAAAATATTGGTCGAGTCCGGCCGTCATGTAAGCACTGTTTGGGTTTTTCAAGATTTGAAACCATTTAAAGAAGGCCGGATACAAACCTAAGCTCGATGTGTGGGATAATTATCCATAGGAATCAAAATGAATCGAAATTCCATCTGCGAATCACTGCAACAAATTGGTGCATTTATTAAGCGAATGGGTACTTGTGATAATAATGTATCAGCACCGAAAATGTCAAGCGCGTCGCCTCGCGGCCAATATTAACGGTCAGAAATGTTTTTCTATTTGTTTGGTGGGTTTAGCAGGTTCCTAGTTCCTCTCATAGTAAATGATATCCTGTGGTCAAACTCTTATTTCGGATCGGCACCGTCAACATTTCGATCGTCTGAAGAAAACAATCATCCAGACCCGGTTAGCTTTGCCCAATAGGAAAGAAATAGTGTTTCACTGGATAACGCGAGGCTGCACACATAGTAACTCGACTCGCTAAAAAACTGGTTTAACAGTTTCTTATGCATCCAACTTATAATCTGTACCTGGCATCAAGTGATCACTACCCGCTCCTATGTAATATAATGACTTTGCCTGTGAAAATCGACTATTGCAATTTATTGTGGTGGGGACGATGGTTTCTAAGAAATTGGCATCATAAAACAACCATCCAAATGACAAGTTATTGAACAAATCATTGTATATTTGACCCAAACCGGATCCATTAACCATCTATAATATAAAAATGAATCGCAAAAAATACCTTGCCCAATTTGGCCAACTCTTTTTTTTAAATGTGCGTGGAAGTTCGAAGATGGTTTTTACGGCGAGAAAAATTCGAATAACTGCCGGAAAACCCCTAAAAACAGTCCTTTTCTTGAATGTTTGTTTGTTAGTACGGCTAAGGCTCGAGAACGGCTGCACCATTCTTGATGAAATTTGCAAAGGTTGTTCGTTCTGGACTGGGAAGGGTGTAGAAATTGGAAAATGGACAATTCCAAAAAGTAACTTTTTTCCATACATTTTTTTTTTTATTTTTTTTTTGTTTTGTTTTTTAATATTTGGATTTGTTAATTTTTTTACACAAAGTAATCAATTACAGATTGAAATTTGTTAGGAAGCCACGAAGAGGTCGCGCTAATATCGGTCGGCGTTCTTTTTGGCATCAACGTATGGCAGCCCAAGGCAAGGCAAGGCAAGAAGTACACCTAGGATGCGGTGACACACGTGCGGAATTATGGATAGCGGTCAATCAGCAAGCGATCGCCACGATGTCAAAGCACGACCTTTCAAACAACTGTTACGATATTTGATGGACCTTATCTTTTTGTCAAAAAGCATCGATGTTTGCCATCGATCTTGTGATTCCAAAACATCGATTGCCTGGATCGATGTTTTATGTCCATGTTTTTCAAATTTTACTCCACATCTTTGCAGTACTTTTTCTCGGTATTAATGCGAAAACATCTGCTTCGAAACGCTTTAGCAAATTGTCATTTGTTTTGTTGTAAAATACGGAGAATTCGTTGGTTGAATGTGCACTTGAATAATACTGAGAATTCGCTTATGAATTAATGCGAAATAAGTTTTACAAAAAATCGAAAATACATTTTGTGTGACAGTCTATTTCGTACTATGTGTGTTAGAAGTTGTTTTTGAGCGTTTAATATAAGTTTTGTTGCGAATTCATCTGTTGTCAATCACAACTTTATTACAGGTGTAGTGAATATAAAATATATCGTCACCTGAAATGCAAAATAACGTATCATCAAAAAATTCGAAATTGAATGTCTTATAGATTACGCTTCACTACTTCAAATTACATACATAATATTACATAAGTATGTTCAACATTTTCCGGTTCTCCGATCAAACTTAAACTAGCTTTAACCAATAGTAAAATTTTGTTCCACTCATGTTCCATTTTATTTCGTGTTTCATTCATGCCACTGTAAATTTCCGGAAATGTTGTTACGTTATTTTGCATTTCAGGTGACGATATGTAAATAATTGCGTTAGACGTTTAAATATGTATGTACATAATATTTCAGATTTTCAAAATGCTGCCTTCAAAATTAAAAAGCAAGGTCTGGAGCTTTTTTATAAGAAATTTAGATGCTTCCGCCACATACAAACTCTGCAACAAGAAATTAAAAACATCAGGTAACACGTCGAGTCTTCGCTGTCACGTTGAGAATGTACATAAAAAGGTATTACTCGTTCAAGTTGATAATGCAGAATGCTCTTCCAAAACTACGCCGCACTCGGAACCAAAACAGCGAAAAGTTTCTGAAATAATTAACATTTGACCAACCGCTGGGACGACAGCGTCAAGTGAGTTTTCCGACAATAGTAATAAGAAGACTGTATGTATTGAATCGATCGCTGATCCAACCAAATGTGAAAGACTTTTTTGAGCAGGTCAGAAGTATTTCTTACCAAGATGACCCTAAATCAAGGAAAATTACTGAAGCAATTGTGAAATATATTATAATGGACAACAAGCCATTTTCCACTGTAGAAGAAAAAGGCTTTCTGCAGATGATGAAAGAACTGGTTCCGCTTTTTGAAATTCCAAGTAGAGAAACAATAAAATTACGAGTGGATGAAAAATATGAAGCGCTGTCTTCAATTTTCAAAGAGTATATTCGTAAGTGCGACAGTTATTGCCTAACGTATGACATATAGTCGGAGACAATGAAAAATCAGTCGTTCCTTGGGGTAACAATTAATTTTTTGGACAGTTTACGTTTGCTGAGTGGGAGGTTAGGAGTAATCGAACTGCACGAAAGTCATACAGCAACTTATTTAGAAGAAACTATGTTTAAACTTTTCAATGAGTGGAACGTTTCCATAAATAAAGTTTCTGCTTGTGTAACTGATAATGATTCAACCATGATGAAATTAAATAGAAGCCTGTTTGGAGAAAAAAATAATACCCTGCTTCGTACACACGCTTAATTTGGTTGTAACGTAATCAATAGATAAGTCCACGGAAGTATCAGCTTTGATAACTAAGGTGCGCGACATTTTTAAGTTTATTAAAGAAGTGTTAGTGCCAGTGATAAATTGCGGAAGAAATAAATAGACAGTGGGGCTTCTACAAGTAATACCAAGAAAATGATTCTTGACGTTAGAACGCGATGGAATTCATGTTCTTATATGTTAGGGAGATTTGTCCAGTTAACCTCTGTTTTAAGTGAAGTACTGCTCACTCGCCCAGAAGCACCCTCTATGGTTAATGCCTCCGAGCTGAACAAAATTAAGGAGGTGATTGAATTATTAAAGTGTTTTGAAATTGTGACCAGGGAAATTTCTGCTGATACCCACGTTATCATCAGCAAGGTTATACCTTTAGTAAGCTGTTTAACTGAAGCTCTGACAAAAATTTCAGCTCAAGACGCTATTGTAGGGGAGCTAAAAAGTGAACTGCAAAAGAACATGAATAAGAGATTTGACAAACTTGAATTTAATTCAGATCTGGCGTTGGCTACTGTATTGGATCCGAGATTTAAATTTCTACATTTTAAAGATGAACTGGCTAAAAACAAAACAGTTTTGTATTTAAATAATTTCATAAAGAATGCAAATAATGGCGTTAGTACGTCGGAATCTTCGGATGAGTGTGCAACAGAAAACCCGTTTGATATTTGGAGCCATCATAAACAGTTGCTCCACCAAATATGAAATGTAAGTTTTCCAATTTATCTTCTATTACAACAACGGAAGTTGAAGTGCAAATGTATCTTGGATCAGCTGTTGCTTCTATCAATCAGAATCCAACATAAATGTGGGATGATATGAAAAATGTATTTCCTGAATTGTATAAACAAGCTTCCAAATATTTATCCATTGTGGCCACTTCAGTCCCTAGTGAACGAATGTTTTCTAAAGCTGGAGCAACGATTACACAGCAAAGAAATCGCTTGACAGGGAAAAGACTTTCCAAATCGTTATTTTTAAAAACAACCGCAGGTTAAACAACAATGACAACAACACGCAGCAATGCAAAGAATACCTTAACAGCAATCATAACAGCAAACATTGCCACTGTGCTTGCGCCTGCCAGTTAGCAGCCAGCCGACCATGCCCCGCCTTGCCGGCACCAACACGCTGGGTAGTGGTAGCGGCAGCCAACACTTGCGCGCACCATCGCTGGCGTGTTTGGTTTTCCATTTAGTTCGTTTCTTTTGTTGTAGAATTTTCTTAGGCACTTTCGCTGTTGGTTGCCGCTTTTGCATTGTTGTTGTTGTTGTTTTGCATTGTTAAATTTGAAAGTATCTAATCTGCTAGAGACTTCTTTTTCGCGAAAAACAACTGCAACCGCAACGTTTTGGCACGCGAATTTAAAACGGAAAATTCCGAAAAGAACTGCACATTTCATATTTGTTATTACACAATCAAATCAATTCAGTTCATCATAGAGAACATTGTTGATCAACTCGAGTACCCGCCAGCGTCAGCTGATTTGATGCACCTAATTTTTTATTTTTTTAAATTGAATTTGAAAATGTTAAGCTATCAACTGAGTCAGGTGCAAGTCTGTTGCGTTTTTCCGTAATAATATTACCAGCCAACGAGACTGACCCCTCAGCCGCGGCATTGCTAGCTGGTATTGAATGGCAACTTGATATAAATATGGATATTTTTTTTATTGTTATTTCACCATTCAAGCAAATTAAAACTATTAGACATTTGAACCAGTTCTCTGGAATATCCATTAACCTCCTCACTAGGAGTTTCGACAGTTCTTATTGATGAATATTGCATTAATTGAGAAAAGAAAAAGGCATCATTGGAAGATTGAACTAAATGATTAAAGTCGATGCTATTTGAGATTGAGCTTATTGTTAGAGCTGAGGGTGACGCAGGCTCATTTTTAAAGAAGTTCGATATAATTAGTGACACACAAAATTCTGTTATAGTATCAAATCCAGTTGCTTGCATATTAATAGCTGGAGGGTATAAAAAAATGCAACTTTGTGCCATATACTAAGGTTCGCCACCCATATCGTATCAATATATTCTAAAATGGTTAGTTCTAAGTTAACTATTGTGGGTACATCTTCCGGATTTTGGCTTAAATTTTGTTTCAGGGTTAACATCGATGGTATAAATACAATGATGGTACCTTTGTTAATTGAAGTTTTTTAAAATCAACTTCAACATTCTCGCAAATATTTACCAAAAATTTCACAATAGTTAAATGTGTGCTTAAAAGTCGTCGACTTAAGCATTCTATAATCAGAATTCCATCGAGTTGGGCATTGATTTTTTAAGGACTTTTGAAGAAAGTGTTGCAAAAATTATACTACAAATTCTATAAATACACTTTAGAGCTTCTTAATAATATTATTACCAGTTGTTCTTTCGAAATCCAATGGGTTCATTCAAAGAACAATATCATTAAATTCGTTCTCGATCATGTAGTGGAATTTGACGCCTAAAAAATTTCGCCGTACGTAATTGTCTGTCCACATATCAATAGTGGCTGATGCTACTCCACAGCGTACAGCTTAAGCAATCTCCTCTCGTATCTCTATTTTTTCGTCTCTGCCGCATTTTGCACGTCCCGCGACACCGTTGTAGGATCCGGTAAAAGATCGTCCACATCAATGTTTTCGCCGTAAACTGCTCCGAGCTTTATAAAAAATTGTATCATTTTTATGAAGCCAGTAGCTTGTACAGCAGAAAACAATCGGCAATCTTTAATAATCCAATTTGCATAAATTTTAGTTTCCTCATATTCGTCCTCAGCAGAAATTTATTTTAAGGTATATTTGTTGTTTGTGGCCTTGCAACAGTTATGCCTGTGCAAATTTGAAGTCTGATTGTTTTTATATTTTAATACAGCCGAGCACTTGCGGCAATAAACAAAGCCGGTTACAACTTCGCCAAGTTCATTATTAATTTCGGACGAAATACTGCAGAGTGAACTACGCCCTTTCCGTTGACCACTTAAAGTATATGTACCGCAAAGAATTTTTTCACTAATTATTTTGTTTTCCTTTTTTCTTTAATCACAAAACATTTATACACTTCTTAGCACGCATCACTTGTCACCAGAACACAAAGAACTTGTAAATAGAAGTGCACGAGTGAATCAGTGTTTAGGGGAGGATATACTAACCGACCGCTGTCGATGACTGAAAAAAACATAGTGATGAGTAAAAATCAACGCATTTTGCCGTACACATCATTCCGAGCATCTTGAGCCTTCGGTTCAAAATTTCTCACTCAATTCAACTCACTGAACAAAAGTCAGCGTTCAATAAAATGAGCATGTGCTGGCAAAACCATCAATCGGTTCAATTTGAGTTGATCGAGTATGAGTAAACGATTAGCGACAAGACGACACGATGTGAGTGACTGCATGTACTGTAACAATTTCTATGCAGTTTGTTGTTGTAGCTTTTATTTGTTGTCATTCTTTTTAGTCAAAATCTTCCTCTCGCTATGACTCAAATTACATTTTTGTAGTTCATAATTAGTTGAATTTTGTTATTTGAAAAAAAATTTAACTTTCTTGGTGCACATTGCACTACCAAAAAGATTTAAAATTGGTGGATCTAATTTTAGGTGTTAAGTCAATGAACTTCGAGCGTTCAACTAGCACAAACGTTTTAAATAAGTTGAACACTTTGTTTGCTGAATTCGGCATATATTGTATAATTTGAACCAAATGAAGTTCGTTACTGATAGAGGCCCAAATATCGTCAAAGCTTTGCAGAACAATATTCGGTTAAACTGTAGCAGCTATTTGCTTGCCAACGTTTTGGACAATTCGTTTAAGGAATCGATAGAAGTTGCTAAATTAGTAGAAATGTGCAAAAAAATTTTCAATTATTTTAAGAAAGCTATCTTATAGCATCATTTACAAACCCCGTTAAAAAACCAATGCCCAACAAGATGGAACTCAAATTTCACAATGTTTAAGTCGATTGTGGACAGTTGGTTCAGCATTAACGAAATTCTGAAAGAAAAATAAGAAAGCCAACGATTGTTGCTTATAAACATTTCAACGCTGAAACAATTGGTAGATTTATGTAGCGATTTGGAAATTATTTTTAAGAAGCTTCAATTTTGCAGTTCTCCATCTCTATGCTTCGTTATACCGTCCATTGAAAAAATGCGGCATATTTGCGCGCCACAAGTGGCAGATGTACCGGCTCTGTTAACATTAAAAGAAAAGATTCTTAATAATGTTGATGAAATCTGGATTCCAAATATCTGTGTGTGGCAAAAAGCTGCTTGTTTCTTGTTTACACCTGCGTTACAAATGAAGCCCAAAGATCAAGACGCAATAAAAAAATTTTGTACTTCACAAATTAAGTACTTGGACGTTACATCAACAAGTTCTGCTCAAATTAGCCCAAGCACACCAAATTGCCATACTTCAGAATTTTCATTTGAAAGCTCAACTATTTCAATTGACAGGTGTTCAACAAGTACACAAGTACTTGTCCATGAAAAAGCGTTGGGCATCTCTGTGATGTCGTTGTGACAAATTTTGCAAAAAGATCTTGTCCTACATCCTTACAAGATCAAAAACACGCTAAAAACTGAGGCCGCTTGACCACCAGATTCGTCGCATGTTCGTGAATTCAGCTGAGCTACAACTTGAAAATGGTCCGAGTTTTCATCGGAAAAACATCTTCAGCGATAAGGCTCATTTCTGAATGGCTTCGTCAATAAGCAAAATGCGCGATATTGGTCAGGCAACAATCTACACGTACTCCATGAGTCACCATTGCATTCCGAAAATAATACGATTTGCCGCGGTTTATGGGCCGGCGGAGTCACTGGGCCGTACTTCTTCCGCGATGATCAAGACCGGCACGTTACAGTGAATGGGAATCGCTACAGCGCAATGATAATCGAATATTTTTGGCCCGAATATGGACTTGGACTATATGTGGATCCAACAGACAAGCCACACAACGAATGTCGCAGTCGATTTATTGTAAACCAAGTTTGGTGAACGTGTTATCTCACGAAATGGTACAGTCAATTAGTCGCCTCAATCGTGCGTTTTTTTCGATTTTAATTAACTTCACATTGTTTTCTTTTAATTCATCGTGAATATCATGGAATGTAAATTTGTATCATTTTTTAATTAATTGAAATTGATTTTTTTCAAGAAAAATGTTTATGTATAACTAATATACACTATGTGGACAAACAAATAAAAAAACCTTAATATTCTAAATTCATAAACAAATTGCACATGTGATCTTATTTCAATTATATTTGGCGGTGCATTTTTATTGACCGCAAGTGTGGCTTCAAAAAGATGCTATTTTAATAACCAAATATTATAAACTTCTCCAATCATCGTTTTATGCTTGAGTAGACAACCACGGCAACGAGTAATAAATATCTTTTTGTTTTCTTTCATTATCATCACATTCGTTATCACTGATTTTTCCTGGTAAATGTGACTCCCACGCACTAAAGCTAAGGGATTGCGCCATCGCAATTAAGAAAAATCATAATTTTTACTTCCCGTTATATCGCACATATACTTATGTACTTACAATACATACACTATATATCTAGTATATACACACAAGTAATATCATATTTAGCTTTATGTGTACTATAAATATGTATGCGAGAAAGCGCTGTCCTCGTTTTTTGCCCTTAAACTTAACTGTTGGTGTTAGAGCTGCAGATATATTATATAACATACTAATGACCTTGACCTTGTATCACACTCCCATTTACCCACACCGAATTCGTTCTCTTCGCAAATCGAGTATATACATACATACATATACAGTATATCGGTAATTCACTCAAACCTACAATCTTGCTCACATCCCAAGAGAATGGGCAGCGAATATACTGATTACTATGTATACATGATATATACATACATATATATTTTGTTTGTGTGCACATAATGCATTTACTGCATGGATATAAAATCACACTTATTCACTTACACCCATAAATATGTTTGTATATGTGAAAATATAGTGATTTGCGAATAATGTGCGCGTGTTGGAGCGGAGCTAAAGTTCTCAGCCCACGAAGTACAGCCAAGTTTCACTGCTTCTTTCATGCGCTGTAAAGTTTACAGTGTGCAAAAAATAACTGCTTGCTTGTCCACACCGATTGGTATCAGTGGGGACATACAAGTATATAAAATCAGAGATTAGCGCGTATTTGTTGTAAACATTCTTAGAGCGAACTCATCTAATCACCTCAGTGTAGCATGTTCTCACTGCATAGTTTTAAAAAATACTTCTTTCCATATTTTTGTAATTTATCGACTTTCTGTTTTCATTAATCTTTCGTACTAGCATCAATAACTTTACTATAACTTAGCATTGATATTTGGTATTTGGGGTATTTTCTTTATTCCTCAATTCGCCTTCGATACGGCTTCAATTCGAAACACCCAGTAAAGCTAAGACTTTGTCTACTTGGCCTCCATTAAGTTGGAAGTTTTGACCTTCTCAAAAATATGACAGACACCTGTTAAAAACTCTAGCCGGATCGTCTTGTCTTAGTGTCTGCTTGGCATCCACTGAGCAGGCATTTTTCTCTCTCTAAATCTCCATCTCTCAAAAACTCTAGCCGAAACGTCTTAGCATGACATGAGTTTCACTCTATACCAAGATTTTGCTATTCATCGCTTTATCCAACTACCATTCTGAACAGCTTATTGAGATCAAAATGTCCAAAGAGTTCGGAATGAAGTTGCTTTGGTAGACTCTCTCCATGTTTAAAAATGTTTAGCTCATTCTCTGCCGTCTAGATCAAATCTAAATTCATTTCGCTTGACACATAAGCAGTGCCGAGCATAGTCTACTCTCCCAAACGAACTGTGGTTCCAATTTAGAACTTGAGTATTGCAATCGATAACAGTCACAGCCGACTATACTTCTTTTGAACCAACAATTTTTTCCATATACTAGCTGTGGTTTTGGGGGACTCGATCTTTAGAGAGCAAATTGGCACAAGGTTCAGTGGAATATGAAAACTCCTAATTTACAAGATATTCTAAATTAAAATATATGTAGCGTAATAAGGGACACATGAGGTTTACTCAGTCTCGGTAACAATATTGTAAAGGTTTCTGGGAACCAGCATTAACAGCAATAACTTTTGCCAACGGGTGCTACTACTTCGTTTTCTCTCGACGTACAAAGACCGAACTCTACAAGTCACTCATCATTTCCGTCCTGCTATGTGGTGCAGCAGAATGGACGGTGACAATATCTGATGAGTCGGCGTTACGAGTTTTCGAGAGAAAAGTTCTGCGCAAGATAGTCCTTTGCGCGTTGGCCACGGTGAATATCTTATTACGATATACGACGACATTGACATAGTTGAGTGCATTAAGAGACAGCGGCTACGCTGGCTGGATCATGTCGTCCAATGGATGAAAACACTCCAGCTCTGGGAGTATTCGAGACAGCAGAGGAGAACCTACATTGTAAGAAACCAGGTGAAGAAGGAACTGTGTACACTTGAAATCCCGAATCGGTGCCAAACAGCGGAAAGGAAGAACGACTTGGGCGTTGTTGTAAACTCGGCTATAACCATGCCAATAAAGAAGATTTGTATAGGTACCTGCTATTCAGTCATCTCGTCACACATCCGTCTCAAATCAATTAATCTTATCAAATCGAAGTTCAAAGCCGTTTAAAACCACATTAGTTTCGACTTTCCATAAAACACTTGTATTAATTAGAGAAAGATCTGGACTGTGTGCGTATAATACAAATGGTATACATACAGATATATGTATGTATATACAAGTATATCTCTGTCCTTGAATTTAAACATTTTCAAGTATCCACAAATGTTCAATAAATGCATTGGCACATACTGTATAAACTGTATCTATATACAAGTGTATATTAATGTATAATATAACAATATAAAAAATCACGGTCATCAAGGGTAAATTAGATTGCAGAGACAGTCAGTGAACAGCCCTGAACTTGTCCCATATTTACGGAAGTACATTGCTAAGTTCACATGTTACTTCCGCTACAACCCGCTCCCGCTTCGACGCTGCCACGAGGTATGAACCGAGCGCAGATAGTACATATGTACAATACAAAGTAACCAAAACAATGGAACAACAGTTATTCTGTAAAATTGTAAGAGCACAAAGTTTTGCAAGTTTGCTGTGTGTTCTCTTTTTTCACGAGCTCTCCTGAGAGAGAAATGTGGCTATTGAAAAGGACTAAGTTACGCTGTATACTTTGTAACATTACAGTACCTTCACATTGGCGCTGTTAGATATTGTTGCAGACAATTGTTGCAAGGATTAGGTGACGATTGTGGGCAGACTACCTTTATACAATGTATTTATAGAGTGTAAAGCGTATTCTTTAAAAATATAAAATGTAATTAAAATTAAATAAATTGGAGTTGGCCAGAAAAATGTCAAAGCTGACTTTGTAGTAGCGCTGTTAATAACTTAATTTTAGGACACCTTAATTTCAGGATATTGGTTCTCATACTCACAAATGATGAATTTTTACTGTAAAATCGTGAATGTTAGTATATAATGATTCGTTTCTGTATAGGTAGGAAGCTCTATTATATCCTGAAATCTTTGGTAGTAAGTTGCAACAAAAATTTGCGCATATTCCGAAAGATGCGACCTCTGGGTGTATGTCGATGTAGTCGTTTGAAATATTTTGTTGTCATTAAATGTTTTCTTGATATTTGGCTTTTATTAAAGTTCAAACTTTCTCTATTGGATCTGCTCTATTTGGCCACTGCCACTAAAGTAACAATATGGTTGTCCCATTTCCATTGAGTATAATCTGCTTCTATGTTTCGGAACATTGTCTTCTTACAGTATCCAATAATGGTTCCTTTGACTTAAAAACTTTAAATTTCACTTCAGTAAACCCTTTTTAAACAATTTTATCATTCAAACGGTGTTCATGTTTTTTATGGAACACCTCAAAGCCCCAAATCAATGAGCAGAGTAGCATCTCGCGTTTTTCTTTTGCTTAGCTTAACACGTCTCAAGGGTTTGAACAATACAAAAGTTAACTCATCTGTAAATACTAAATTGCTCAAATTACGGTTCATGTTTGCCTTAACTATTACAACCTTCTTTTCTGTTGCTTTATGTTGATACAGAATAAGTACCGTTAGGTAAACGGTCCTAAAGCTAAAATCCCGTATCTCGAGACATGTTCCACCAATTTCAACCAAATTAGGTGGAGGACTTTATTTTACCATTCCTATGTCACAGTGTGAAAATCGGCAAGATTATACAACAGTTACGTCTACTCCCTTTATAACACAATCACTTATCAATTAATATGTATATCAGGATAAAACTTTGCACAAATAGTTCTTTTTAGATATGCCACCTTATGACCAAAAATTGTTCAAATCCAACAAAAACTGTTTCAACTCCTATATACCGAATATGCGAACTTTAGCACCTAAGTTGACTTTTGACAAAAGATATCGGTCGGTATATCGCATTTATTGGCCAATATGTCAGTTATCTTAACAAAATTCAGAGAGCGTGTTCTACTCATAATACTAAATTGTATAAAAGTGGGCGAAAACTTGACCTAGTCTTCATATAACTAATATTAGGATTTTCGACCACGCGGCTGACCTTACTCCATATGATTGGTGATTGTATGAGAGGAATCTTGATGAAACCTTGGGAGCATTTTATTACCCTAAGCTCTTTTATTTTTCGGCAAAATTAGTTGAATATAAAATATTGGATATACTATAATTCAATGACAAAAATATGTAAAATTGTTCTACGAATGATCCAAATTCCCATATAGTACTACGTATAATTATTTTTATTACTCTAATAAATGTATGAGCTGCTTGGATTCCGATCCTCTGATTGAGGTTTTGCACCTTAAGGAATTTCCATGGCTTTGGCCCTGGGAAGTTGCAAGAGTATGAGATGTTCCTCTACACCCGAACATCGCGCTTCCTTACTTGTTTCATTATGTGTTTTTTAAAAAAGGGCTTTGATTACAGTACTGCTCTGTTTGATCTCTGAGGTCTGTCTCGATTTATATTTACAAATACATATGTATATCTAATCCTTTTTGAACGACATTTTTTTAGCTTCTCTTCAACTGAGCAGTGGTTTTTAGCTTTGTCATTACTTTTAGAGGTCCTGCGATTCCTTTCACAAAGAAAAAGCGGTTTTTTTGAACGCACTATAAATTTGAAAACGTGCCAGTTTGTATCCAATAGAAAACGTTTCGCTTTTCTAACCATAACGTTTCTTCCTTTTAACCACGTTGCTTGATATAAACAGTCTTCAAGTCGAATTAAGGTTACTTTAAAAAGGAAAAAAAATCTTTCATGAATATCTTTATAGTGATTTTGAGTGATCAGTTTGAATGGTTCGATCTGAACAATTTGTTCGAAGATTGTAGCATTGTCTAGAACAATAATTCATGCCGAATTTCGTTCAAATAATATGTCAAATGAATAGTTTTTCATACAAGGTCTTGTGTCATACTGTATCCTATAATGGTCTGATATAGGATATTGCGACAAAGGAGCAGCTTCTTGGGGAGAAAAAGATATGTGCAAAGTTGACATCTTAAAAACTAGAGCGGCAAGTTCAAATATATACTATATGTATGGTACAGACAAATAGATGAACATGGCTAAATCGAATCAGCTCGAACTACTGATCATTTATACATACATAAATATGAGGCTTTTAAGCCTTCGAGTTGTATCGCTATTATCCAGTAGAGTTATTGCCAGAACATTTTCATGACCATGTAGCTTCTCAACATACCTTGTGCTTATACTTTTTATTTCTTCTTCAACGTATTTAATATTTAAATCTTTGTGTATTTGATCATTAGCCACAAACCAAGGGGCGTCAACAATAAGGATTTCAATATTTGATTGACTTGCAGCATAACTGGATACCGTAGGTCCACACAGGTTTCATGATAACCTTATAAAGTCGAACTTTGTTCTCCAAACTGAGCTGTGATTTTCAGTGTGGCTTCAGACCTGGAAAATCAACAACTGAACAGATATTCACCAAATCTCAAAAGAGAACCGTGCTTTCGACAGTCTTTATGCCGCAATGTCTGAATTTGGTATCCCCGCAAACTAATACGACTGTGTAAACGAAGGTTGAGCAATACCAAAGGCTCCGTCAGAATCGGGAAAGACCTCTCAGAGCCGTTCGATACCAAACGAGAGTTCAGACAAAGACTCCTTATCGTGCGACTTCTTAAACCTGGTGCTGGGAAAATAATTCGAGCTGTAGAGCTAAATAGAGAAGGTAAAATCTACTATAAGAGTGCACAACAGCTGGCGTACGCCGATGATATTGATATCATTGGCACCCGCGCTGTTAGTTCCGCTTTCTCCGGACTGGATAAGGAAACGAAGCAAATAGGTTTCGTAGTGGCAAGACGAAATATCTCCTGTCATCCAACAAACAGTCATCGTACTCGCGACTTCGGTCCCACGTTACTGTTGGCAGGCATAACTTCGAAGTCGTCAATATTTTCGTCTACAAGTTATTGAAACAAGCATTAACATCAACAACAACGTCAGCCTCGAAATCAAACGCAGAATAACTCTTGCCGACAGGTGAAAGGTTGAAAGTATACGACGCAGTACCCAATGGAGGAAGTAGAGGAAGAGGAAGACCTCCACTCCGTTAGAAAGACGAGGTGGAGAAGGACCTGGCTACACTTAGAATCTCCAATTGTTTCCATACATCGAAAAGGAAGAAGGACTGGAGCGCTATTGTAAACTCGGCTATAACCGGGTAAGCTGTGTCTCTACGCCATTAAAGAAGAAGAATATTGGCACCTTTATTTCAATGAGGGGATTCGACATTTCTTAATATCTTAAAGAATTGCCATAACTAATTTAATAAAACTGA